>NC_142671.1:17879617-17999617 GCF_964200805.1 Pocillopora damicornis
ACACAATGAATCACCTGCTGAGGAACAAGAGACGTCAGTCTTCGAAATGGCTTGTCTATAGAGCAAACCTTACTCCATAGTGTAAGATGAGGTTTTTTTTGATGTACTTACTGTAATAGCTTTTCTTCTTCTGACAAACAACTTCTCATGCCTTTCCTAATTGATGCGTTCTTAGGCCCAATCATTATCATTTCCTTCCTCCAAAAATCTGCAGAAAGTTTAAGATTGCAAATGTTAACAGCACTTTTATGTAGCAGCAAATAAACAGAATATCATTTAATACGAAACCAGTTTCAGTGTACTGTGTAAGTTTTTTAAGCTTGTCTAATCACTCGGGTAGCGTGCCACGCTCAGGAATTCTGCTTTTTGGCATGGAATTTGCATATCACAACTTGCGTTTTGCACGTGGCTTTCTGAAATGGTTCCACAATTCTAAATGCTATAAAGCAAATTTTTCAGGAATTATTGATAACATGAAAACAATTTTAGAGAATTTTAGGCCATGGAGAACCAACTGCGGAGTCGTATGACGTGAATTTGACTGATTCGATTTCATTTTCATCACTTTTTTAATACTAAAATAGAGAGTGGTTAACTTCCTAATTGCTTGAATTACATGTTGAGGAAATAACAACAACAAAAATTAGCGTGCATTCTATAATCTGGGTTTGACTGAAGCGAAAACCACGTATGCCGGCTAACATTCCAAAAAGTTTACTAATGCCAAACTGGACATTTATGAAGTTAAAATGTAGTTTGCCGTAAGCGATAGGATCAACTTCTTAAGCTGTTAAGTCCTAACATCACTGATGTCGTATGATTTTCTTATTATTGAGATCTGACCAAAAGACTACTTATTCAAGCAGTTTCAAGAAGTGAGAATGATAAGTGATGGAGAGTAAGTGGACAGCTTCTCACTGTCAAACTAAACGTCTAAATTGGTTTTTGTACAGTATAACCATGGAACCACTAAGATGTAGAGATTTCTAACCTGTAATCTGTACATTGACGTATAAGCTTTAAAATTTCAATCCCTGTAGACATCATTACTCATTCCTCCACAACTGCAATCTTCTAGGAAACCACTGTCTACCTGAAAAAGACAGTTTGAACAAAACTTAGTTGCACGTGTAAGCGTCTACACCTGATACAGTAACTGTATGTAAATTATTAAGTACTATACAACTATATCAAAAAACTGAAACTAAAAAAATAAAATAGAGCCAAAGTAACCTCAATGTCACTACCCTGGCCAATTTCCCCACCACCCCTCTTAAGAGGAGAAAATTAGATTCTAACCAAAAATGCTAGCTGGCCCAAAAAAATAATAACAGTATGTTATGAATACTACACAGGTATCTGGACATTACATCACCTGGATAAAATTTGCCAATAGCCAAGCAAGTAATGGTAGCCTTAGATGTTATTACATGCAACATTTCTCTATCACACAGCTACAGGCCTTTAAAACATGTTCTGTTCTAGTGAATAAACAGAAACACAAAAACTGATTAACTGTATGATTAGTTTTGACAAGAATTCAACTATAGAAAACCTACCAAATCTATGTGTTGAGTTGGCAGATGATATTTCATAAACAGATGTAACTTCTCTGAAATGCAGCTAACCCACCTTCTTTTCAAGTGTCCCCCACCCCTACTCCCATCAATAATTTGGACTGGACTACAGTAAAACAACCTTCCTCTTACAGATGTTCAAAACCCTGGGTGAAACAACGAAGAGCAGTGGAAAGAATAGCTTGAATAACGACAAAAAAATCATCCTAGTGTTTGGAGTAGACAAAATTCCTTGCAAAAGCACTCATTAAATACAACCTATGCACATTTCAAAACCATTCTCAATTGTTGTATTTACTCAGTGGTACCAAAAATGTCAATTAAGGTTGCTTACTATGGGCTATATTTTTACCCACAAATGATGATACTATATACATAAATACAAACACACATACTATAGAGAGAATGCACTGTGAACTCAAATATCCTTGGATAATCAGTAAGTCAGTCATAATGGTAGGTCAGTCTCTTTGTCAACCCAGCTGGTCAGTTAGTCAGTCAGTAGGTCAGTCAGTCAGTAAGTCAGTCAGCCATCAGTAAGTTGGTCAGACCAACAATTCGTAAGTCAGACGGTCATTCAGCAGGCCAGCATTCAGTAAAAAAGTCACTCAGTCAATCAGAAGTCCAGTCAGCCAGCCAGTTAGTTGGTCAGTTAGTCAGTGAGTTAGTCAGTCAGTTAGTCAGTTAGCCAGTGCAGCAGCCAGTCAGTCAGTCAATTGCCATAAGCCAGTCAACCAGTCAGCCAGTCAGCCAGTCATTAAACTAACCTGGCAGCCAGTCCAGTTGGCTGGTCCATTATTCAGTCATCATATTGTAGTGTATTATGGTGAAACTAAATGACTTACATGAGGTCCAAAAAGGATTCAGGGCCATAATGGACCCAAATCAATGATGTATAAACTTGAGCAACCTAGCACATTTTACTAGCCTAGTCGGATATTGTGCAAGAGAAAAGCTTGTAGATCATTAGCCAAAGGTGAGTGACGCTCTGGCTTTCTTAATATTCTCCTAACATCCCAAGTGGCTTGATCACATTATAGAGCCCAGAAGAAAAAGCTATCTATTACTTTTATAATTGAGGTTTGTCAAAGAGGACATGTTTCATTTTGTGATCAAGTTGCAAAGTAAATCAGTTAAAGTGTGATAAACCGATGACAAAAGTCTCCAGCCTTCCACCTAAAAGCAACAACAAATGAATGAAAGGGAACCAAGAATTTGACCAGAACTGAAGAGAAACAGTGGTATGCAAAATAAAGGCATAAACTGTAATGTACCACTGATGAGTAGGACAGTTTGTACAGGGAAAACACTAACTTTTTGGTCAGAACTATTGCATATGGAAAGTTTGTATGCCTTAGAAAAAAATACTGTTTTCATTGTAAAATTTTCTTTTACACCTCTGTGGACGTTAAATGGATGTGAAAAAACTTTGCTGGGTACTGGTTTTTGACTGAATGATAATCAGTAATAAACAATGAACAAGCGCCTTTTTAATTTCTGCTCCGGCTCCTAGATACCTCTTCCTCCCCCTGTTCTCCTGGGCTCCCACCCCTCTGCCCCCCTTCACTGGCTTGGAAATAGGATTAATCAATCAGAGGATGGGTAATATGTGCAGTTTTGTCATAAATACTTAAAAAAGCCGTTTTTCCAAGTTTCAAGGTTATCTCTGCAAGTGCTGTTGAATACAAGATTTTCGTATAACTTCGTACGCCATTATGCATACGGTTCGTTGATAAAAGAAAAGAATGGTGAAAGCAAAAAATTGCCATGGAGACTGAGGTCTAAGAGCGTTTAAGTCTCCTCATCAGCCCAGTGGTTTAGCATACAAAACTAAATGCAAAGAAATTTAACGTGAGCATGAACGTTTTACTAGGTTACATATAAACAAATCCTTCTAATGGAGGTCGTTGCTGGAGCAATGATATTCTTCACTGAATTACTGAAGTTTCTGAACTGCAGCCGATAGGCGGAGTCAATTAAGCTAGGCATTGTATAATACATAGACAAGCAAAACTGCTTGAAGCACTTCAGATAGAAAACAAACCTTGGTAAACTTCTTCTTCTGCCACATGGCCATCAACAAGATTAGCCATCTTGGATTTCAACGAAAGAAAGACCCTGGGGCCGAGAATAACGGTAACAAGGACTAAGGACTACGGACCGCGGAATACAGACTGGGTCAGTGTGAAAACACGGGTCACGGTCTGCAAACTCAAATTGTATCATACGGACCACGAAAAGGGGTCAGTATAAAATGCGGAATACTGATCACAAACATTTGAAAAAAAGGCATGAAGTATGTGTAGGGCGGTTTGGCAAATATCTTTTGGTGGGTTGATATTACTGCTAGTTTGGTGAGGAGCAACAGAAGTCAATATTTTGCGAGCTTCTTGGATATAGCCTACATGTAGAATTTAAAAATGTATTCCCTTCAAGGACCTTAAGACAGGATGCTTTGGAAATTCTTATTGCTTCTGTAGAATCTTAGCGATTATAAGCAATCTTGGTTTGAATTGTCTGGCGAAGGATGTATGGATCGTCGGTAAAATTACTTTCCACAAAATATTATGTCTTCCAAGAAAATTAGAACCAAAGGTAATGCTTTTGGTTCACAAACCATCAGGGTTATAATTCCAAGCTATTAGATCAAACAGCACATAAAAGTGATTTGATAATGACATTAGTGATTGTGCAAACGATAATTTAACCCTAAACACAAACTCTAATCATCTTACGTCCATTTCATTTATCCAGTTTGATGCCACACTCCCATATTTCCTGGCACAGGTTACCCACTTTCTTGGTTTAAACATCGGGGAAAAAGTCAATCGTGATAAAAATAATTCTAACTTTAAAAATACTACATCAATACAAACTCGAAACTCGAGCTAGAAAACACTCTGAACATAACACGATAAACAAATGCAGCAACCATCCCAATTTTGGATCAATACATTCTATCAAAACACTAATAAAACGCCGCGAGATCTCAGTTCTCTTGTCTCGGTAAGACTTCGCCTGACGGTAGTAAACCAGAACGGCCCTTTTTCAAAAGTTGTAAACCACGAAAACGACCGAAGGCCATGTCTTAAAATTGAGATAATTTTTCAGTCAAATTTAATTTCGAGAACTCAAAGGTGTACTCCCTTGCAGAGCTCATCCGGCAAACCGGACGAAAATCCAGCTTCCTAAGTGTTACCAACCAGTTCTTGTTTTCAAAAGTAGCATAAATATTTATGGCTAAAAGGTATTTTTTACAAATGAGGACAGAATTCCGGATTGCAGAGAGCTAGACGTCGACGATGAAGTATCCTTCTTTTATGAAAACCAACTCCCCATTCTGAGCATACAAAACAACAAAACCAATGAACATATTTCAGACAATCAAATATATGAAACGAAAAAATAAAAACAAACCCAGTAAGTTTGGCTTAAGTTCAACAGAAAACTCTCGGGGAAGCCAAGAAATACCTGTTAACTTGTCACGGGTGATTAACTGTCAATGATGTAACGCATAATCCACGTGCTATTATTGGCTGATTATTGACAAGCTTGTCTTTAATATACAAGATTACCACCTGTCAAAATCAGTGTTTATTCACTGACGTAGTGATCCTTACCCGGCGTTCCAAACCAGCGATTCACGTACTCTTTCAGGAATTAGGTAATTTTTAATTCATAAACGGTTCGGAGATCGTAGTTTGGTTAGGGTGATCTTTCGTCTAAAATCTTCAGGGATTCAAGGTAAAATATTCGATTATTTTGCGACCGTGTTTTTCAGGTTGAGAGCAGGAAGTTTTGCTCGCCGAATTCTCTATCTACTATTCCTGCATAGGCGTTGGTCGATGACAGCTCCTCTCCGACTTTAGTTTTCGAACTTGTCAACAAAACTACACGGTCAGAAACGGAGAGGGGAACGACATTTATAACATAGCTAGCAAGTATCGTCCAATTCGTTTGAATATAACAGTGTTTTCCTGTTTTTTCAAGACGTTAAAGCAAGCCCTGAGGTACAGTCATTTTAACGAAGGTGAGTGAGTCATGGATAATGTTTGCCCCCACGAGACATGTGTGATCGAAGCACTGGTGACTTCACTCATAAACACAAAATATCACTCCTTCAGTTATTCAAGCTATAGCTTTTGTATTTATGCTTCAAACTTAAAAGAATATATCACTTCGAACTCTCTACTTGTGAAATTAAGCGCTGATAGAATCATAAATACAATTTTATTTGGTCCAATGTCAATAAAATTGAGGTGAAGTCACCGGTTCTTGAGCGGGCCAGTTTTCATGACAGGTCTGATAGTTTTCACGGTGAAAATTTTGAATTCGTGTGTTAAAGTTGAAACAATCACAATCTTGAAACCATAAGGAGTTATCAATCCGTCATTGTTAATATCAAGTACGTATAATTCCTGCAAGCACAAGGGAACCCTAACTTTAATTTGTATAAAGAGATTAGCAATTCAGTTCTCTTTACCTTAAATTCGGATACAATTCAGGGAATCAATCATGAGATTCAAGGGCTTCCTCATTCCGGGAAAATGCTACTTTCTCAAAATCAAGTAGAGTAATCGAATTAAAGCGCTGGAAGGAATCTGTGAAATCTTTTGAAGTTGATTATGGTTTGGAGTAAACTAAGATTGAGTTGATTGTTTACCCATTAGGATAAAGGCCAAATCATTCTCTGTAGGCTAGGTTCAGTTATGTATTTGACGTTTCCTCAAAACCAAACTTTTACTTAGGGAAAAAATTTGACTGCAAGGTTATAGTTCTCATTGACATCATTTTTGCTAAACTATTAACTTTCCGGAATTGTTTGACCAAAATGAATTCGACATTTGAAGCAGAGGAATAACTACTGATTCGCTCTTGTTTCGCGAAACGTTTTAGTTATGATTGTATCATTATTCTATAATACTTAGAAACTGAGGAATTTGTGATTTAAAGAACATGTAAGAGTACTTGAGGTGCTTTTCTTGATTGGTGGAACGCATTGGTTCGCTTTGACATTGAAATCGCCAGTGACCTTTCTAGAGTTTCACAATGGGGAAAAAAAAATAATTTATATTCTTGGTGTTCAAATCGCTTCTCAATACTCAGTTTGCTTAGGTTGTCCATTATTTTTACCCATAGCGGACCGCTGACCAACTAATATGACACGAACAACGCTACTGTTGTGCTTCACGTTATTTGTGCTGACGCACGGTATGTACAAACTGTTATGTTTTGTTCGATGACAAGTTATTCATGCATGGCTGGTACGGGTCTTTGTTCCTTAACCGTTGAGCTATATTAAAACAATGCTTTACGATTCAGCGGCGCCCGAGCCGAGCAAACGCGGCTGTTGCGCTCCAGGCCCCGAATGTGACAATCCGTGCCCGGATCAACAGGATTCAGCCCCTGATCCTCAGGAACAGGCTCCACCTATGGCTGGATACGCTCCCGCTGCTGATGGCCAACAGTTCATGCCTGGACCAGAAGAACAACAGCAGTTCATGCCAGCACCAGACCAACAAGCTCCACAAATGGATCAGCCAATGGATCAACAGCAAAATGACTGCTGCCAGCCTGGACCAACCTGCTTCAACCCCTGCGCCCCACCACCTCCTCCTCCTCCCAGTTTCTTCGCCCCTCCTCCACCCCCACCTGTAGCGGGTGCCTGTTGTCAGCCAGGTCCCACATGCGACAATCCTTGTGCAATCCCCCCACCCATGCCAGACATGGGAATGGCAGGATGCTGTGACCCGTCCGTCATGCCAATGTGCGCAAACCCCTGTCCACCCCAGCATCCTCCCAGAACTGCCTACGCACCCTACCCAGGTAAGTAGTCCCGAGTCACATGTTTTTTGATACACTACCCACCAGTTAGGTTAACTATAGATCATTTTTCAGAGTGCTTTTCTGTCGCTGGCAATTTTCTATTAGATCGAAAGTACGATCCGACACAACCTTAGGGGAAAACTAGAGATGGGTAACAAGAAGTCAGCTGACTTTGCTGATATACAAACTGTGCGCTTGTTCCTAATTAATGGCTTGAAAATTTTCCAGGTGAAATTACAATGAAACTCAAGCAGCCATGGAAGTCAGAATTCACCGATCACGCTTCTGCTGCTTATCAGATCTTAGCGGGAAATCTTGCCACTGCCGTAAGTCAACAATCAGAGTCATTATAAATTGAATATCCAAGGTTATCTAAGATTTCATTGCTTTTTGTCTTATTTTGAGTCATGCCGAGTTAGTGAAGAAAACTCCACCACTTCCTAAACCTTATCGTAACTTGTCCACGCGCGTTTCTCCTGCTTTAGGTGGTTTTCTTTAACTTTAAGTTCATTGTGGTTCTTGCGGTATTTCAGTTCCTGTGTACCTTATTACTCATTGTAGGTTCATTCAATTGCCGTACGCTCTTTTTTAGAATGAAGAATGGTAATGCTACTACATTGATTTTCCCACTTCATAGAATACATCCTCTCATTTTGCCTTAAGAAAGCAGTGACAAAGGAGATGGGCAGAATTGCGTTTCTCTATCTTTGAATATTTTGCCTTCTCTTAATAGCTCTTTTACTTGTGTTTGAATGAGTGATTCCCTTAATGGAAAGTTACCTGAAATATTCTACCTTCTTGCAGATTAAAACAGCTCTACGCAGAGAAGCCTTTGTCAACAATATCTATTTCAGGTAATTTTGTCTTTTGTGACCCTCCAAATTTTTAATGTTTAGCGTAAGGATTAGCTTCAACGACTTAGTACCATAGAGACATTTTCCTTCAAATAATCAATTCAGCCGTTACCAAATCAAGCCCCTTATGCTCACCAACTAACTTAAAGAAAATTTTTGGAAAAAGGCAAATATATTTTCCTTACCGATTACTACCCACTATATATGCTTTTACTCATACCTGGATTTTTTTTTATTACCTTAAAAGGGAAGGTTACGTGCCTGGAAACCCTTCAACTCAACCAATCACAGTTGCGCATTTTATGGTGGACGGCGGATCAGATGATGCATCACTTCTTCAACAACAAGTAACTCCTGACGAGTCTCTTGGAGATGGACTTAAAGTTTACAAGGACTCATTCAATGCGTACTAGAAAACTAACACTGACAAAAAGGTGCAGTTATGCTCTACCCTCGATAAGACCGCGAATGACACTTTTTTTACACTTATACGTTTTAATTACTTCAACAGTTTCACTTCCTAGATCTGAATATAAATTCTTTGCACTATCTTTTACACAATTCTTATAATTTCAGCAATAAGATAAATAATTGATTGATATTTATCTTTCTTCCCGTCGCCACTTTACTTGAAGATGTCCTGGTATCGGTTGAAAGAAATTACTTTTTGGTTAATCTTAAGAAATGGTTAAAGTGACTTTGGAGCGTTTTTAAGTGGTTTTCAGATATTCATTTTGCCCTTTTATTCGTTGAAGTAGAGCGACAAAAGTGATGTAGCTAATCACAGCTAAGGAGCTTCTTGTCAACCATCAAGGAGAAAAATCGAAATTGCCATCTTTAGGCACAGTTTGCTATGTTTGGTTCACTGTAATATTTGTGAATCCGCTTTCAAGATAAAGAAGACTAAAAAAGGAAACAAATCATTTATATTCTGACGAGATCAAACGATATTTATACTTCTAAAAGGGTTTACTCTAAGACAGTAAATTCTAGAGAATAATGGTCTAGCTATTAAAGCTAAAATCCCATGGCTCCCTATGAGAAGTTTATTTAAGATATACAACACTAAGAGCTTTGTAACATATATATGCGCGTTAATTTAGCCAAACGAGGCTACCTCTGAAAATGCAACTTGAATGTAAACGCCTTGTATTTCCTTTCCTAATTCTACTCCGCCTCCCTCCGCGTCATGCAAAGGAAATAAAAGACGTTTACGAGCAAGATAATACATTGAGATGATTTTACTCTTGATAGGGATTTAATGAGACAAATGTAATGGACAGCGCTACTATAGAACTGCTAGGGTTCCATGATGAATTGAATTTGTCATCAATTTCATCAACTATGTGCGATTGATGATTCCACGGCGCTATTATGGTAAAGTTTAAGATTATTGAAAAAGCTCCAGAGAGAAGCCTAGTTTAACATATTTTTGTACTTAAAAGGAAGCAAAATCAAATAAAGTTACTCCATTTTCCGGTGTTGTAATCTTACTTTCCTTTGCTTACTCTCTTTTTTATTTCTTAACAGTTCACGCACGACTTGCAGGACAAACGACAGAAAGAACTACAGACCGTTATGGTTGGGACACTACACTTCCTTGTACATAGAGTCTAAATCGACTGACACCTTTTTCTAGGTTTCAAAGTTTATTTTGATGTCGATATGTGGTGAATGGTTATTGGTTTTTTGCGCTGATGGACGCGTGCATAATGGAGACAGTTCATGCTCAATACGTGCAGAGCAATGTGAACCGTGTAAACGCTACAGCAAGTAGTTTAAGCCACTTCAGTATTGACGAGTGAACGGAGGGATGGATCTTAATACGTTGTACAAAAGCATCTTTACCTTCACAAGTATATGTTATCGATTATTCGCGTCTTTGATGAGATAGAAATTCAATTCAGGTGTAGTAATTGTGAAAACAAATCGTTGCTATAAATTAAATATAAAAATTCTTAACGAAAAGGAGACAATATTTGCGTATTCAGGGATTTCCAATGACTACCTTTATTTTAATTTGACGCTATAGAAATTTAAATCATGGAAAATTATATTTCAGATTTGATCGTGGCTTTGTAGACCAAACATTTCTTCAAAGCGTGGGGACTTCGACCGTCTGACGGTCTCCTTTTCAAATCATGACCCATCTTAAAAGTATTTGCTACCGGAAATGATAATTTTCCACTGAGCCGTGACTGATTCGTGTATGAATAAAGTATTAAGTTTAAGCCGCGTTGAGTCCTTCAGGAGCATACAAACCTATTTAAAAAAAGGAATGTTCGCAAATTGTCATGGAGAGTGTCCATGTGATATTAAGTAGAAATACCTCTTACCAACCGAGATCTAGCTCCCCAATGAAAGTCAAGGACCGCGTTTTTCCAGCTCAGATTTGTGGCCCAAGTGGGAAACGCGCTTGCCATAATTCGCGGGCGTGCCGTTAATCTGAATGGAAAAAACGAGGTATAATAACTTACAGTGCGGACCAAGAAAACGAGGTCAGTAACATGTTCGTCATATCTCTGGGTACAAATAGAGGGGGAAGATTAAAATTCAAACAAACTTTTCACTTTACCGAGCCATACAGTGATATACGGCCCGAAAATTGACTAATCATAGAGCACGTACTGAGAGAAATGGTAATATCCCATTTGGACAAAAACTCTTGTCAACGGAGGTAAGCTTGTTCCTATAAAAACAGTTTCTATCTTGATTTAAGTCTTCACTGGCTACTTAGCACTCCCTTCACTTCCATTATTAAATATATATGAAAATCGGGAAGAACTCGGAGGATTTCTCAGTCATTCCCGTCCTTTTAGAAACGGACATCAATACGAAGAGTGCGTTCAGCATAATCACACTTACATGACACGTTGCTTAGTAACACTTCTGACCGAAATGTGGGTGCATTAAATGTTCGGCGTTTCACGGCACTAAATGACGTCATAAAAATAACGTGACCATCTCGTCCTATTAAATATTTTTAGAGTCATGACATGAACTGTAAACTAAGATTTCTGATATTCTTTATTTCCTAGAAAATACTTAAGGGAGACATTTATTTAATCCTAATTTACTGAAGTACAGGCACAATTTTGCAAGCAAACCTTTACATCTCTCTGGGAAAAGCCACGTCGAAATGATCAAATTTCATCCAGTCTTTACGAGAGACGAAATAAAGGCAGATCCAGGAAACGCGCATGCTTGTCTTCCCCAGTGGGCTGCGGTAAAGATTTCTGACTTTTACTGGGTCGAATTAAGAGGAAAAATTCCATTACAGAAGCTAATTTTTCTAAACAGTATACACTAAGTATTTCAATCAAACATACGATTCTATTTAGAGTTACTTTTCTGCGTCAAGGAAAGCTTGGCTATCCTTTCGTTTTCCCTTTTTTAACTGCGCGCTACCTGGCAGAGCAATAAATGTTCTATTACAGGACACCGTTTGCATCAAACGTTCTACGAGGCCAGCGGCTCGTGATGGAGCAATTTAGTGTTCTAGCTATTGTTTTCTCTGCGTAATTACTTGGTCCCTTCAGGAAACAAACACAAGTCCTGACTACCGCGTCTCCATTGGATGCGATTGATCCCGATCTTTTCCTTCCTACCGCGCTTTCCTAATGATTATCGCGAAAGTGATGATCAACTTATCGACCGGTTGGTCGGTCCGCAAAAGTTGTAATCACGCCACCATATCCACCCCTCCATCCACTTTGCCTGCTGTGCCTCCTCCATTGCTTGAAGCCTTCAGTGAGTTGTTCACTTCCCGTCTGAATATTGATAAGTTTTGGGTGAACCTGTATCAAATAACAAAATTTAATCTACTTTTTTCATTCAACACACTTATTTCACGAGAAGTTTCAACGAAGTCATTCCATATTACCAACTCATCGTACGGACACTTTTTCAACCTGGTCATCTAAACTTGCATACGATTGTTGTTCTCGAAAGTACTGACCTGTCCCTGTTTTTGGTGATGAGCGATGGTTCTACCCCGTCCATAAGATTTCTGAAACACTGCGCCATATCTTCTTGTTTCTCCGGCGGCTGCATCGCGATAACATTCCGCTGTAGCTCTTGAAAATACTGAAATAACCACAAACGTTTTTTTACCGGTGTAAAGTTGCATTAGAAACACGGTGTCGAATCGTAAGTCCTTGGGACCAAGACTGACTATAGTGGCATCCCTACATGCGATCGGACCGCTCTTAGATCATTGTCACACCGTATTTATACCTGTCTGCCTGGTAAGAAAGGAGCATTTTGAGACTGACCACTCTTGAAAAACATAACAAGCTTGAGTGAGGCTCAAAACACCGCAGGCCTTGAAGATCTGGTCGAATCAACAAGGTTGAAGCACGAAACGATACCAATCCTTTTGAATTTTTTAAAAAGTTTATTGGAATATGTATTAATTTCAGGTCACATTTAAATAGACAAAATTGAAAGGATTCAAGGTAGAGGAATAACTGAAAACGACAGAGTGAAAATAAATGATGAAAAGAAGATGACTTCCCTTTTGCTTTAAGAACAGAGAGGCACTCGTAATGAAAGGCAATCGGATACAATGAGTGAACAATCAAAAAGAATTCTCACTTTTTCTCTAGCTCGCGATCGTTCATTGAGCCGTCATCTTTGATTTAGTGAAAGAGAAGACGGGGAGAGCGAGGGTCGGGCAAAACCGAGCACTCAACCTCCCGGAAAGGCTTCTAAATGAGAGCACCTCCTGATACGTTCCGCTTCAGATATTTCCACAAACAATGGAAAAAAGAACTAATAAATTTCACCTTTGATAAACTTTTTCCACAGGCAACCTCTGTGAAATTGGCAGGCGATTAATAAGCAACACAACAGGGAAAATACGCCACACCAATCAGAGGCTCTGTTTCAGAAACTCTCCGGGAATGCGTATTTTTTCCCCCTTCCCCCCTAATCGCTGCTTTCCTCTTCCCTGTCGTCCACTCTCTTGGAAGTGACCTGTTTCTTTTCCCAGCTTTCTTCTATTTAAAAATCTAAGATGGCGGCTTAAGTTTACGAACGCTCGCTTGACAAAAAAACCCGGCACCTCAGACTTTTATCTTACCTTCTCGTTAAGCAGAATAAGGCCGAGGAGGGGCCTGGACATAGACCACTGCAAAGGGAGAAAAGAAATCAATTTCGCTGTGATGTTTCAACGTCCAGAGTTGCCAGCCGAAAGCACGCTGAGAGAACGATGTGCAAAGGTTATAACAGATGTTATAATTACCTGGTTTTTGCAATCTTCAAACATGACAATGTTCAATACTGTCGACAGCATCTAAAGTAAAAAAAAAATAATAATCAAACCAACAAACACAAGCTGCGGTCACCGTCAACATACCCTCTCCTATGGAATTCTAGTCTGAGGGCCTTGCCTTTATTTTAGTGCGGGGAAAAGAGATTTGAGATTTTTGGCTGGGGAATAGAAAACAAAATAAAATAAGACTAAACCACCTTTTGAAATGTCATAACCGTCTACTTGAAATCGCCTTACAATTCAACGACAATCCTCTGATTATCTGTATTGAACCTCAACAGTTTTTCCTATATATGTATATAGTGTTTGATCGAAAATGTTTTAGCAGTATACAAAAAGTAAACTGAAAAAAAATCCTTTGTTAAATATACAGTAAATATACAGGTGATCCTCCTGCAAAAGGACTAAAAAAAGGTTGTGGCTCTCGTCATATCATCACATCTTTGTATGATTATGGTGGCTTAATTTCTGAATCTTTTTTAAATTGTACGGTCTTCCCTTCTGACGAAAAAACTGTCACCCACCCATTATCCACCTCCTTCCCGCTTGTTTCTAAGAAGAACAGAAATCAAGCAAGAAAACCAGAACACTTAGCTCATACTGACCTGTTGGATCATTTCCGGGTGTGACTCTAATATTCGTAAACATGGTGGTTGCGGTTCCATACCAGTTAAGTTTTTCTTCCGTCTCTTGGATAGCGTTTTGTACAAGTGAGTCACTATGAAGTCTAGTGTGCCGCAACATCCTGTGCAGACCATAATGTCTTGCAAGAAAAACGAAAACATAGTCAACTCTTGGATTCTGGTGATCTATTGAGGTGAATGCGCCGATGTAATATAATCGTTTGTCAGTCAATTGTTGCGCGCGCGCGATTCACATAGGATCCTACCCGATTCAAAACCATGAGTGGAATAAAAATCCCAGACGCATGGATCCCAACAACCAAGACTTAGCAAAAGGAGAGTCTTGCGAAAGCAAAACTCTGAGGGCACACACTTGTGCCATGTACCCATAACAGCTGATGAGAACTGGCCAATCACAGCAGGTTATAATGTTTCGTAAAGAGACGCGTTACCGGTCCACCTCATTGCCTGAAGGGTGCTGGCAGTGTGCAGTCAGAATGTCGCATTCCAAAACGGAATTGAATACATTACGACGTTGCGCATTTTTTAACTAATCATAGCACAGGTAAAAACTGGATGCACTACGCGTACTTCAGTAACAACAAAAAGCACTTCCTCACCTAAAGCTGTAAGGCCCTCCAATATGGAGGATAATATATACATAAATACCTGTAAAATGAATAAAGAATCGTTTTAAATTCACGGCATAAATCACTTTCAAATCTGGTTTGCATAGCAAATTCCGTGAGATGTTATCATACAGGGTATGCCCGATTAAGGGCGCCTTAAAATCGATTAAAATGTATTTTGAGTCGTAAACCAAAGGAATCACAACGCGTCCAATCAGAACAGGGGAAAATATGCCAAGGGGGCCGACTAGAAAATTGAGTTAAAAGATATCAACTGCGTACAGTGCGGGGAAACGCGGATTACCAAGTCACGATTTGTGTTGCATCTGATTTTGGTCGAGAGGGTGGTGCGAGTTTTCTGAACCAACTGCAGAGCGTAATGGTGCAAAATTAGTGAAATTCCGGATTACTTCTCAGTCAACTGAAAATTGCTCGCCATTTACTCTGCCTGTTATTAAGAAAAAAAAAACTTGCGAAACCCAATGGATGACTACTTACTTGAGGTTCAAGACTACTAAGAAAATTCATGTGATCCTGCGTTAGAATCTCCAGCAGAGCATAATATGATTGACTCAGTTTAGGATATTCCTGAAAGAAAAAACTGTGTTACTACGCAGGCAGTATCATTTTATAGAGAACAAAACGCATTGAAGGGCCTGAATGGTTTTCATAGGAGCTACGTCATTCCTTGTGTACCCTAAATATTTCGTTCTAAGTTTTGTGGAAGTATTTCCTGATACAAGCTACATATAACATGATATTCAGTAATTACATCAAACAACAATTCAGTAAGACAACGTACCAGTAAATTGCTGTGAGGAATTGAAGATAACAGTTCTACGAACGTTTTCAACGCTTTCTCCAAAGCATTGTCACCGTACAAACCAAACACACCAAAGTTAACATAACCGCCACACAAGGCAGCCTTTAAAATGGAGAAGCAAATCGAGATTCCTTTGAGTCTGCAGGATAGTTAGGGATGAAAGAAACACTTTCTCTTGGCTAAGTGAGTTACATGGCGGATTAAGTTTTCCAGTGTTACATTGTCTTTGTTGTTTTGTTTTTGTTTTAACCTGAATATGGCAATCAATAGTAAGTATAACTCTCTGCACTTCAGGGTTCAAAGGGAAGTATCAACCACCGCACTACCGGGCACTTAGTTTAAAGATATACCCTAACGGACAAGGATGAAAATTAAGAATTTCCCATGACTCATCTTCATAAGCTTCTGGAAATGATAATTTACACTAAGCCGTGACAGTTTCGCGTATGACTAAAGTTCTAGCTTTAAGTCACGTCTACTCAGTTAAGAGTAAAGAGACCGATTAAAAAAAGAAAGTTCACCGTATGTCATTAGCAAGGAACACTCAGAAAAGCCAATTGTTATGGAAAGCGTCCAAGAGGGATAAGTAGAAAGCAAAACATTAGGGTTACAAACTAATGAGCCACATTGCCCTACTCATCCCCTATACTAGTACAAATAGGGAAGTAAGAGCGACCGGACTACGGGGTACTTACTACAAAAAAATATCCTACCATGTGAAATAAGAAATTCCCTATAATTAATTTTAGCT
Organism: Pocillopora damicornis; assembly: GCF_964200805.1. Taxonomy (NCBI): domain Eukaryota; kingdom Metazoa; phylum Cnidaria; class Anthozoa; order Scleractinia; family Pocilloporidae; genus Pocillopora; species Pocillopora damicornis. The sequence continues at coordinate 17,895,976 of NC_142671.1, forward strand.
TCGAACCGTTATGGTTACAAACAACTGACCCCGTTTCCCCTAACCCCCCCCCCCCAATCCAATTGATCTACTGATTCCTTACGCCAGTATAGATCAAAAAGCCTGCGTTTTACAAGTCATACCTTGCGAATTTCGTAAGTAAAAAGCTGGGCAATTCAATAGGTTCACATATCACTGGCGTCCTACTTACTTTAAGGATCAGCGATGGGGGAGGCGTTTCGAGTAAAATAGATAGTAAATTGTGTGCTCGGTCGTCGAATCAAGAAAGTAGTTATTACTTTTCTCACAAGCGTAGGACAAAGACAAATCTGAGTGAACCCCTGGCATTAGGATGTTTCTGTCTTCCTTATTATCTACATACGATGCTTTCATTAAACGGACTTTAAGGGACTAAAATTATCGACGCATCAAAGGATACTTTAATTTATACATCTGGTCCTCTGGCGTGTCTGTTAAAGTAAGGATTCGTGTCCCTAAAAATGAATGGTTTTCTTTCAATAATCGATGGCATTACAAAAAGTTTAACACCACACCTGGGGACTGCTCGACAACATTGAACTGAATGTGCATTGAAGAAACTCATTAGACTAAACACAGTACATATACCAAATTATTCTTTGAATAAAGCACAGAAATGTTCTATTCACTGAGGTGAAAGTTTCGATAGAAGTCCACCATCTTATTTAAGTTCAAAGATCGAGCCTAAGAACGAGTTATTACTTTCATCAAAGTAAGGTGAGGTTGTTTAAACAGAATCAGTAAATCTTTCTCCTTCATTGGGACGTTTCCTTACTACTTCCTGTCACTAAAAGTTCCTTGAGAACAGGAAATAAGTAAAAGATACAGAATAAATTACCGTAAGCTACGATCATTTCACTGGTCACTCTAAAAAGTAGGATTCCATTTGGCGAGGAAACATCGAAGTGTAATCTCTGTGAACGGTTCTGCACAAGTTCAGCCATGAGTTTTAACACTGGTGTGGACACGTTAGGATCGTGATACCACCATTCGATCGCACGCAGGAGAACAGACGTGTATGTGGGATAGCTTGAGTTAGTTAAGGTTATTCTTCTGAAATGGAACCTGTACTGATGTTTCGTCGGACTAGTCACGGCTACTATAACCTAAAACAGTGCTATTCACTGAGTACCTCGCAAGGGATTTGCGCCCGAAAATATTCTAATTGTTGCAGGAATAAATGAGATATAATCACTTTTTTAGTACAAACTAAAAGAACCATTCACCTCAGTGCCACCAAGCTACCTTCACTTCAGTGAATAGTTGTTAATTATCAGCTGAGTGAGACGCAGAAAAAGTTTGGTGACCGGATTTTGACCGTTAAGTACGATGTTGTCACGGGTAACCTTTCCTCGTTTACAGTGGTAACCGAATCTCAAGAGGTGTGCGTCGCCAACTGTCAAACATGAGAGCCTGCCAAAAGAGGTTCAACGACACGTTGCCCCTGGAAACGGAGCCAGTTACCCGTGACAACAACACGATTTTAACGCCAAACTTCCCGCGCCTCACTCAACTGAAAATCGCAGTAACCAATACCATATAAAGGATACATCCAATCAAAGAGCATCATATAACTGGACTTGCTGTTGAACGCAAAAGCGAGTCCGCGTATATCTCGACAGAGACCAACCAAGGTACGCTGCAAAAAGAAGACAACCATAACTATTCGAAAACCAGACTTATGACATAACACAGACAAACAATCGTTAATTCGACAACGATCACGATTTTCTTTTGGCAAACAGCCGTCCTTTTCAGGGCTACCCTCGGCCAGGTAACTACATTACACCATGCGATCAAAACTGAATATCATGCTCGTGGCGTTCAGATTAACTAAACAGTTTCTTAGGGCTCTACTTTCACTACTTCTGAAGTAGTGTACATCACTCTTATCAAGAACAGTTTCCAACAAGTTTGAATACGGTAATCAAACCTGGAAACAGGCCTTAGGTGCAAATGGGTTTCTTAACAGAACATATCAAAAAAAACGAAAATACCTTCGTCTCCTCTTGTTGGAAAGCATTGTTTCCAACAGAAACCAAATGACTCGCTACTGAGTCCATGGTGGCTGAAAATTAAAAAAAATTAATTGAATAGAAAGAAAGATAAATAGTGATGTGGCAGATAACGAGATTGAGAAGATAACAATCTGCCAAAATTTGCGAGAGATCTCATCTAGTTCATTATGCCGTTGGTTATTGTACTAGGAATCTTAAAAGGGAACAGCGCGATCGAGAGAGTCTTGCAGCGTTTCCCGCAAAACGTGGGTGTCCTATTTGTTGGTAATGTCACCACAGGATGGGTGGATTTATGTGCACTTTTATCGCATTTGTTTCACTGTAACAACAAAATCAGTTCTTACTTGTAATCGGAGACATGAATGATTCGAATTTCTCCTCATCTTCGCCCAAGTCTACCATCAACAATCTGCCAAGGGCAACATAAAATGTGGTTCTACTGCGCATGTCTTTGTACGCTCGAGAAGCGTGCGATCCCAGAAATGGAAAGTGCTCACTCTGGAAGGGAAAACAGAGAGAACAAGTTTATTTTCATGACTTTCTTAGCTGTAATCAAAGTAATTTCCGACAAAAGATTTGTTTTTAATTACAACAACTTCAGTAAATCAGAGGAATTAAGTCAGAAAAAAGGACTGGTCTGTATGAGTCAGACTAAAACTCACATCATAAAACAAACGTACCGTATGATTGTTGAGCACAAATTGTACAGCATCCAACTTCACCAATTTGCGAGCGCTGCTATAGTTACGTCACGTTAAGGCATAATTATAAAACACGTTAAAGCACAGCTACTTCTTTATAATAACTTGAAAATGAAAACGCTGCGCTAACTGCTTTTGCAATGCATAAACCTGCGAAAAAAAAAAAAACAATAACTCAAGAACACTAACATCACGAAGGCATGGAAAGTTTCACAGATGTGCCCTGATTCAAATGACTGGCTCAAGACTCGCTCTTACTTTTAACACCAAATAAAAATTTGTTTGAACTTCGCTGGCAAGATTTCCATTTTATCAATATTACCAGCTGATTTCAACAACTCTGAGAAACTAAAAGTCTGTAAAAGAAACGCTCATAAAGATAACCAATCAAGTTTGCTTGATATTGAAACTGGGTATCACGATTGTTATATCTATTCTGTAAAGGATGGTGAGTAAAGAAAGTAGCACGTAGCGTGATCTTATTTTAATCATTATTCAACAAAAACACGAGCCTTTCTTGTTGCTAACAACTAGAAGATCCGTACTAACATAGTTTGTTATTCACTCTCTTTTTCTGTGCACTATAGTTGATTGGGGCATCACTCTTATCAGTTATCAAGCGATAGAAATCTCGAGCTTATAAACTTATTGTTAAGTTGTATAAACTTGAATTGGTAGACAACGCTAAAAAGGATATCCAACGGATAGATCACTCAGAAGCTGCAAGGTTTTAGAGATGATGGCTTCACTGGTGCCCCAGAACTTCATGTTCGTGATTCTAAAAACAAGATAAGACATCTCGGTGGCCATTGAGATTACTAAGGGTTTAATTTCTACCCACACAAGCGAAAAGCTTGGAACGACCCACCAAAGGTCCACCCTAACGAGTGCGAAGCAAAGTTCGCTGGAAGGGAGGAGAATGGAAATGAGAATTAAAAAAAAACAACAACAACAACAAAAGCCGCTTACATTTTCCCCATAAAGACACTCAGAACGTTTGATTCATCGTGAAGGCCAAGTCTCTCTGAAAGTCGCCTATAAACCTGTTTGTTAGAAGAGAACAAAAGTTACTTGGTGACCGCGCCAGGCTTGATCAAAATTTTCTTGCCTTAAAAGTTTTGATTCCTTTTTGAAAACTCAGCTCAACTATGACGTGTTTTACTTTAAGCTATGAAAAGTTTGAGTTAACCATGGACTTACATACACTTAAAATCGTAAAAACCAAGTCTTTACATAAAGAAACATACTCTCTTAAAGAACATGGTTATGTCAGACGTGATGAAGTGATCCTTTTGAATTTATGACACAGTGAAGTGTCTTTCGAGTGCCTCGAGTGTAAGGAAACTCATTTCTTTTTCACCTTAGATGTCTTCTGTGCTTGATCTCCAACGTACATCTTCCGAAACTGTTCAAAGAAACTCAGAATGGCCAGCTCCAGCTTCTCACTCCCTCGTTGAGAAAGCTGAGAATCTGTAAGATTCATCAGCTGCAATACCCTTATAAAAAACAAAAAAAGCAAGGAAAAAAAAAAGCTCTGTATACAATAATCATTCGGGTGAGGGGAGTCCTGCCTGAATATGACATTTACCAGTACCAGTGACTAGCGTTTCGACATCCTGACAGGCAGGAAGTTGTCCTGAGAGTTAAGTGAAGACTTCGGGTCAGGTCGTCCGAATGATTGAGGATCGACCACTCATGGGGAATCAGATTCGCCAAAACGTCGCAAAACATCTTTCTCTGTTTCATTACCGAGCTCGAAATTTACTGATCTCTTTTTCTGTTTACGCACATAACGCTTTCGAATTACCGATCACAGAAGTATGCTGTGCGCATGTCACTGACATATGAACCTTAAAAAGGCTAAGTTCACCACAGAGAATTTCTGTGGCTCCACGGTAGAGCTGCGAAACGACAACATTCGAGAGAAGACGAAAAAAATGGACTTTTTCGTCGAAATGTCAGTCAATAATGTCACCTTCAAACCATCGTTTTCAGGAATACATTAAGCCAAACAAAGAGACTACACAATCAACTATTACTCCTGTTACTCTTCCTATAATTGTTGCTATCATTGTTACTTAAAAATTTATCTAATTAAAAATTGTTATACTGTTTGCAAATAATTCAGTCCTCACTTGAAATACCTCTCTTAAGCTTTCTAGTCTCTATCTCTGCGTTTTGCACAATAGGACAAGAAATTGCAATAATAATAATTAAAATAATAATAGTAGCGATTATAACTTTCTTCATGCCTAACATTCACGATTTCTTTGCCCAATGACAAATAACGTTTAACCACCCAAAAGCCTGGTGTTGAAAAAAAAAATATAAGGTCAAGCACATTGAATCATTAAATAAAGATTACCTGCATCGAAAAACTACAATGTACATGACAATAATCTTTGTTACAAAATACAGTGTACCAAAATGAAGCTTTCACCTTGATTCCGTTTCAAAGAATTAGGTCTCTGTTATAATAGAATACAACAAGTAAAGTATATAATCTCTACTTGTGTGTTCCATCGATGACAAAACCCTGACGGAATTTTCCATTCAGTTCAACCAAGACTCAAGTTTTCCACTATTACCAAAACATTGCCTACCTACTGGAGGATAGAGTAGGATGTTAACTAGAATAACATGACAACGATAATAGGAACAACTGAGCAGCAGCCTACTTACCTACACACAAGCTCACCATCCAGTGCGTCATACTCATCTACTGTTGCATAAGACACTCTACCTCCAATAACAGAGCCAATAATGTACACAAGCCATGTAAGGCGACCTGGAGAACAAAGGCAAAGGTTCATAATGGTTTATCGCGGGATTTTCGACAATGTGTCATCGTACCGAGACCTAACTAATCATGAAAGCTAATCAAAACAAAAATTCTCAAAAGAAACTTTCGTACTCACAGTTAAGTTAAAAAGACACTTTATTAACTACCGATACAAAGCAAAATTACGACGCAAAATAACTTCCAATAACTTACTTAATAGTCACATACTTGGTTTAAAATATAAAATTTACAAATTTCTCATGCGTTTCACGAAACACCCTTCTCTCATGAATATGAAAGCGACCTCCGCAATGTTGAACACTACTTGAGCAGTAGTAAAAATGAGGCCTGAAAAAAATTCAGGCCTATACGGGATTTGAACCCATGAACCCATGACCTCTGAGATACCGGTGGAGATGGTCGCTTTCATATTCACGTCTTTATCAGCAGTTCACATAAATGATTTTATGATTTTCATATATTCACAGTCATTTACTCTACCCTTACTTTCACACGACCTCATCAGCTACATTACCATAAGACATCTTACTCGCACATGTCTTCATTAGTACTCTATACACTGTAGAGCCACCCAGAACTAAAACTAAAAGAAGCAAACTGCGCGCGAAAGGCAGTTTTGCATCTGTTGAATCAAAACGTTGGCACCAGTTTTACATGTTATTTAAAATCACGCATAAAATATTGTAATACTGTTTCCAGTTATGTTGTCACCCATCGGTTGATACCTTCCTCAATGGCCAGGTCCGTGGTTGAAGCAGAATTGTTTTGTATTAGTTCTTGATATCGCTGAGCTGATTGGTCAAACAGTGAAATTAGCAACTGACAAGTTTTCTCGTAGTCGCATCTCCCAAATATAGAAAGCTGCAAATAAAATATCATCCATTTTAATGAATTGTAATGTATTTTGCAGTTCTATAATTATAAGTTGTTTGTAATTAGATTTTTTACTAACTGGCCGCCTAGACTAGCATCCGCTATCTGCAGGCCAGGAAAAAACTGTCACTTGTCTTTAGAAATTTGCATTAATAAGTAACAGTGCCCAAAAATTTTAAATAAATTTCGGAATGAAACCTTTGCTTACACAGTGGATTGACATCTATAAGGCAATCCCTGAGAACACATTTTCATCTGAGATCAGAATCTCTTTCCCTTTATGACTGACTGAAGCTAGCCAGAAGGTAAGTTGTAGTTTTGCAGTATTTTTATATAGGACAGTCACGTTACCTGGTCCAGCTGCTGTTGAACTGTGCCTGAATCATCCAGTGGATCTTCAGCACTATCCCTAAGAAACAAACCAATTCTTTGTGAGAATAGAGATCTAAAACTGAATTCTCAACAATGTCTCCCATATACTGTTTATATTTTCAACTCTGAGAATTTGGTGTTAAATCAAAGAACACCTTCTATCTGATATTTTTCTTGCTTCTCATCACCACTCTGCTTCAGACAGTTTGGTTAATTTTACTTTGATTTTTCATTGGCTCTTGAGGGTATTTTCCTTACTTCTGATTGGCTGTCGTATTCACTTTGGTTTTGGTTTTACGTCACTCACTTGAAAAGCGCTTTGTACAATCTCCTACCTTACCTAATAACTACTTCAACAGAAGCCATCCGTGACGTGACATAAGCTTTGGTGACCTGACAATAGACAAGAAGTGAAAAGACAAAAATAAACCAGACCATTTGTAAACAGCCTCCTTTGACTACCATGGATTACAAACTGTAAACTGTTATGTGTGAGGATAATACCTCAGGGGCATAAGTTACTAGAAGGTGTGGTTCTGTGTTCTTCACGTAGGGCATTGAAGCAACCATCCTTTGCCACAGACTCAAAAGGTAATGTAAACTATTAGGAGCAAACTGCCACATCTGAAAAAAAAAGCACAAAATGCATCAGGAAGAGTTTTCTTCAATGTCTAGCTATTTAAATGACATTCAACTTATGGCCTTGAAAGTCATCCCTTTCCATCCCAGGTTACTGTCAACAAAACAGGGTGCCTTCCGGAAAAATCGCCCTATGGGCGCTACTTCTAAAGAAACCAGAGAAACCTATATATCACAGCTTATAAATTATGGGTTATGAAAATAACAAATTTTTTCGCAGTTTTTGTTTTTGACAGGCATATGTAAGACTTAAAACAGAAAACTGACTGTGTTTACTTAACTGCATTACCAGCCTCTGTCTTACTGTGGACCTCCACACAAACTGAACATTATCACTCAGCAGACAATAGGCTAACAAAGTGTGAGGCTTTTTCAATATTTCTATTGGTTCCTGAGACACACAGTCACACAACAATATTGACTTTGCACTCAAAGAAGCAGAACAGATCTCAAAACTCAAAAAATTTATTCACAAGGAAAACTACATAATTGAAAATTCCAAAAGTGCTAATATGGACAAACATGGTTGGAGGAAGTGACGCTACTGACACTATGACATAAATATATACTAAACTGGACGATTCATTGTTTCGTCTTACCTGCAAACTTGTCACTGTAAACTTTGCTATAAGTGCTATAAAGTCAGCATAACCTTCCACTTTTACGATCTCCCCAAGCTGATAATTCGACTTCAGCCTTGCAAGCAGCCGGCAAAACTCATGGTAGTTATTTGGATCAGAAAGAGACTACAGTAAAATTCAAAAATTGAGTAGTAAGCCCTTATTTTTTCCAGTATCCCTGAATTACAATAAATTTTCAAACTGGAACATTGATTTTGATTACTTGTGCACTACCCAAAGAGAATCTTTCCAGTAAATACATCAATTGAAAAATGGATGGTGTTTAGTCTGGTCTCTCCTACAGGTCTTCTTGATACATTACTATTGCTCACGGCCTTTTTTTTTATATATTAACTTAAATTTGAAGGAAAGGAAAATGTGTTAACTTTCACTGGACAAAGATAAATTTCTCTCAAAAGTGCCATAAAGAAAATTTCTTATGGAGAGTAATTTGCTAATTTGGGGTAAATTATTGTTCAAAGCAAATTATTGCCTAAAGATTTGTGCCAGAAAAAACTAAAAGCAACCTGAAATTTCTAAGAAACTTCTTTGAATTTACACAGTGAACTAAAATTTACCATTTTTTAAGTGAAAGTCACAGAAAAGTAAAGAATTAAAAAGTTTAACATGTAATACTTTTACAAAATACTAAAGGACATACAAGTTCATGGTCATCTAAAAAACATACTTGAGGGGACTCCAATATTCCCTTAACACCCTGAACCAGCTGTTCTAGAAACTTTGCTCTCTCATTATTGTTAAATAATGATCTTCTGATGGATGCTAGTTGGACTAAACATGAAAGGGCCTGCAAGATATAATCAAATTTTACAAGTATAGTTGTGTAACAGTAAGTGCTATCATTATAACTGAAATATATTGCTTAGTGCATGACTACACATCTGTGTGTACTTATATGTATATAAACAAGTTTCATAATTGTAATTGTATTACAGTTAGTGCTGTCACTATAGTGAACAAATTAAAAGTAATAGCGTATAACTTAATAATTAGTACAAAACTGTATTTTTGTGCATACTTGCTAGTACAGCCACATGTACACAATATATTTACTTATGATTTGGAGATGTCACTCAAATGTCATTAGAATTGCCCTGGCTATTACACAGTAATTCTCAGAAATGTTGGAAAAGTCCATAATTTCAAAACCACCAATTGCCAGCTATTTACAGTTACATATCTAACATTTCAACGCAGTTTTTTTATTACCTCAGAAAAGTTTTGCATATCTTGTGAAAAGTTCATTGTACATCTTATAAAAAGATAACTTACCATAGGAGAGAGTGAAGTTGGGAGAGCTCTGTATAAATCAAAAAATAATTGCAGAGTGGCCAAGTTTAAGAATGCTGAGGGGATAAGAAACAAAAGTCAGAACAGTGAAAGGCAGCACAGAATTACCTTAAATTTGAACCCAAGAGTTTTAAATAGGAAAATGTAAGGAAAAGCTACTCAGTAAAAGTACGAGTCAAACAAAACCAAAACATAGTACAAGATTGTTTTTAATGCTGCTCACTCCCATCTACAGTCATCTGTAGTTATGGTATTAAGAAGAATTTTCAATAAGAATCAGAGTGGGCAGAAAAAAGAGTATATTTACAGATGAGGCTACACACACAGTCGAGGAATTGGGGTGGTTTTTCACTGTCATGTTATAAATTAAGGTACATTGTGTTTACATTTACCCTGCACCATATTTCAATGGCTCAAAGGAGGGCAGAGGTAATGGGATAACACTACAAAACATTTTGAAAAATCAACTGTTGATTCCAAATATTAATGATTTGTAAGTCAAAGTTCTAAAGGACAGTAATTAACAAAAGAAAGAAGACTAAAGACAAATCTTTCCTCCCCAAAATGACAACCTCCAGTACTAGGGTGTCCAAAGTTCAAGTATGTATGCACATGATCTATCAACTATCATACTGCCAAAAACAAACAACTGCTCTGTACCTCCTCTCCAGCTGGTTGGTATTTGGACTGTGCCAAGGTCATCTGATGACTCATCCATGGAAGTGCCAATGAAATCAAATGAGAGACAGTTACATGTGAGTTGCAGGAGGTAACTCATTAGACTGTGCTGTGGGACAATAACATTATGACAAATCATTAACAATGACACTTGTAAGCTTATGGCAATCAGTTGAAACTCATATGACAGCACACCCTTGAAAAATGAAAATGCACCTGCATCTATAGCACATGTTAATTTGTAAAAGAACAAATAAGCTTTAGTGGAGCAGAAATTGATTAGATTTTGTTATCTGCAACTTGAAGAAGAAAGAGAGCTTAAGCATATCAATAATGGTAGCCTACAATGCAGGTGTAATTTTAGTGAGTTAGTATTAAGCATTTCTATTGGAATCTTGAATTTTTTTAACTAAAAGGAGACAATTAGCAAGAAAAAAAAACAGGGGAAGGGGGAGGGGGAGTGGAGGGGGAGTGGAGGGGGAGTCAAGAAAAACAAAAATGTTTCATTTACACCCCCCCCTTATCTGTCCACTAATAAAACATCAACCTCAAGAGCCCTTTGAACAATAGTGAGCTTGTAACACCAAATCATCCTCCACTATGTTTACATTTCCTCAAAAATTTAATAGATGATATCAGTGGTAAAACAATGAATAAAACAATGAAAGAAACAAACCTGACTGCCATCTTGTAAGTTCAACTGTTTGTTATAGGCCTTCAAAAAATAATTCAAGATACAATACGCTTTTGTTTAATAATGAGAGAGTTCAACTAAACAGTCATATCTTAGTGGAAAAAAAATACAATGGATTATAGAGAAACTGTTACCTCACGCAAAATATTTATTGACAGGTTGAAGATGTTAAATAGGGACAAATCTCTGAAAGATGATGCAATCTGAAAATATACAACAAAATGTCTTACATATCAGACAAAAAGGAAAGAATTAAGATCACTTGTCACTAGTAAAGCATTAAGCTCACTCTATTTTATGTCAGCTAAGAGCCTTGTACTGTACCCTACTTTTTAGAGGAATAATACTGTCATGTACATATAACTGTAGTGTCTGCTTTTGTTGTTGTTTTTTTCATAAAGTCACTCAATTCATAAAACTTCCCCTGTTCTTTTCAATACTATTAATGCTTTTAAGAAACATTCCCTGTCTATCACATGCTATCAGACTTGACCCTCAATTGCAATTTATGGTAAATCATTTGGAAAACTAAAATTAAGAAAATGGCCAGGAGAAAGAAAATTTTTGTCCACAAAAAAAGAAAAAAAAACAGAAAAGAAAGTTTGCACAATGTTGCATAACTCAATATACTGCTGAGCACATGGTTTGCATCTGGAATGGCCAAAATGGCAAGTGAGTCAGCTGGCAATCATTGAGGGAATTCATGTACTATTGCAAGGTTTAACACATGAACAACTGACGAGAAAAAGTAAGAAATTAAGAAAAGTTAATTTGGATTGCAAACCCTTACCAGCAGTGTTTAAATTAATACAGCTCCTACATGACTGCCAGACACAGGTCACCAAATTGGTGACTGCAAACTCAGTCACCAAAGTTTATTTTACTTACCAGAACAACTAAAACGGTTGCAGCTTAGAGTGCTATACAAGCTCTATTAACATAATTATAACCATAGTTATTGCCATTAGTGTAGTAATGTTGGACTAACCTTTCTGTGTTTGGTGAGTGATCTTGTAGAGTCAGCCTTAGAAAAAGAGAGAAGTTAATCATTGTTATTGCTAAAGGTCTGCTGAACCTTCCCCTCTTTACCAATTCATCTTGTCCAACACCCTGAGTGGCCAAGTCACTATTAGAGTGATTTTCAGCTTAGCATCAAAGGTAATCCAGAATTACTTCAGTTTAGCTTTAACCTGGTAAGTGAATGTTCCATGAAAACTTGTGCAATTGCAACTTATTATATTGACCTTTTGTTAGGAATCGCCAATGTTGTTGTTTTTTTTTTTGTCAGAGTCATTAGAAATAACCCCTAATTGTTTGTGGTAATAATTATGTTCCCAGTTATCATCTGATTGGTTAGGAGGTTGGAGAGAAAGAAGGCCAATGAAATCCAGAGTTATTTTCAGCCCTGTGATAATTTTCCCCTGACTAGAGCAATTGGTGTACAATAAGGAAGGTGTCTATCTGCATGATGGCTCTACAGCATAGCTTTCAGGGCTAAGAGAGGATCCAATATTTTTACAGACTTATACATACTGAATTATTCATACCTGGTTCATCTCACACACCAACTGTGATAGTATATGCACTCCAATAATACAGTGATCCACAGATCCCTAGAAAGTAACAAATACTGACAGTTACTTGTCAAATGAAGCATGTTTCTTTAATAAAGTTGAATGATACCAGACCATATGTAAAAGCTTGATTGTAGTCGTGGCAGGGGGGTTGGGGGTGGGGGTGGGAATGTGACAAAAAAATGAATTCCTCCTCATAACTGCCTTAGATCACAGCAGAAAACAAATGGAAAGGATTGAAATCATTTTGACTTGAACTTCGTAATCAGCTACTATGTGTGCATCCATGCACTAAGAAATAACTACCAATCAAGTGAATTACCTGAATAAATTTTCCCACATCTTCTACAATGGTTCTAAACACCAAATCATTTTTCTGCACATCAAACCAGCTCAATTTTGTCAGCCTGGCAAGAAACTAGACAAAAATGGAGCAAAAAAAAAAAAAAATTAGAAACACAGTAAATAAAAAATTAATCATGAAATACTAAATACAATAACAATCTCATTCCAGCATATTCAAACTCAAAGCTGGAAGCTGAAAAAGTTGAAAAAATTAGTTTTGTAAAATACTACAGAAAATGACCCAAATAAAATTACTTTTAATAATCTTTCCAGCCAGTTACAGCTATAGGTCTTACACACCAACTCTGAAAAATTGTTTTGTTTTATGTCAGAAGTTAAGAATGGTAGCTTTTCAGTGGTATCCGGTCACTTCACCCCATGGTCATTTTGCCCCCAGTTACTTTGCATCAACCAAAAGTCAGTTCACTCCATAATCGAAGTCACTCCCCTCAATACAAAAGTTACTTCTCTCCATGTAAGAAATTAGTGAAATATTGTTGTGAACTTTTTGTTTTGATGTTGGAGTTGGACTGATTTTGAACTTATGACAGTTCAGATTTATTAACTAATGCAACTTCCTCTTGTGTTTGCTTACACTTGGTAAGATGAAATATTGCTTTGCAACTTTTGCATCTACAACATCAGCATGGCATCAAGATCGTATTTGTAAATCAGACGACTATAACATACAATCTTGTAAGCAAATGTACACTTCTTGAAATTCGAGCACATTTTGAGCGCATCAAGATTGTAAGCATATATACACTTCTTGAAATTCGAGTGCATTTTGAATGTATCAAGATCGTATTTATAAAACAGACGATTATAACATGCAATCTTGTAAGTATATATACACTTCTTGAAATTCGAGTGCATTTTGAGTGCATCAACAACATTGGCATGGCGTGGGGGACAGAGAGAGATTAGGGCGAGGGAAACAAACAATTACAAACATGTCGTCAAGATTGTATAACATCAGTTAGGCAAATAGAATCTTGTAAGCATATATACACCTGACTTGTAACATGGGGCAAAGTAACTTTTGTATGGAGTGAAGTAACTTTGATTATGGAACAAACTGACTTTTGGTTGGAGCAAAGTGACTGGGGGCGAAATGACCATAAACCCTTTCCAGAGAGCTGAATTTCAGCACTACTGTGCAGTTGTCTCTACACTTAGCATTCACAGCTCTCAGTACATGTTTCAAAATTGTCTTTGAGTCAAATATGCAATCAGCATTGATAGGATAAACAGAACTTTACATCTTTGCCTGTGGGTACAAATAATCTTCTCTTGTTGATAATTTCAACTCAATAATCAAAGATAAATTTGTATCCACACCCATCCATGTAATATCCTCTAGCTATTCTCCATATCTTAATAAAAAAAGTAACTCTGCCCATCAAAATTTAGCAGGAGAATTTTGCATGGTAGCCAGAGAATTCTCTGAACACTGATATCTAATTAACACCCAGCATTTACTTTGGCCAAAGCTTATCTAAATTTAATCACCTGTATTAATGACTGTGAGACATAAGTAGCAAGGTTTGGCCTTGTTCCAAGGTAATTAAGAACATAGTTACCTGAAACACCATAAACAATCTGAGTTATTTTAAATCTGTAAAAGTACTTTAATAATTTATTGATTAAAAAAAAAATTCATGGAATAGCCACTGATATCAACCTTCACAGAAATCACCATCAAGATAAAACATTTGGCTGAGTATAAAATAGAGCCCCTTAAACTCATTTCTGGAAAATGAAAGTTTTAAATTTACAAGTAATAAAATGATTCCTGCTGGTGAACTGTGAGTAAAGAAATTTCAGAAAAGGAAGGCTGAAAAGATTAAGGCTTTGATGACTAGGGTAAGGGGGGGGGGGTCCTTCTTACATTTTACATACATCAAATAGTAAAAACAGTGATCATGAAGAATCAGATAAACAACTTAAAGGTTTGTGTCTCACAAAAAATTCACAGTTTACTGGATTATAATTATTTTGTATTTTCACTGGTCACAAAAAATTCCAAACACTTAATCCTGTATCATGCATTACCCTTTTCCCTCCCTCTTTCATGGCGCTGGAACCCATGCCTACCAGATACTAGTTGAATGTCACTACCAGCTAGGCCACATGTTGGTATTTTTTTTAAGGATTATATATTCATTAAAGGATTGTGTTCACAATTGAATGTAATCATATTATGATTTTGTGGATGAGATATAAGTGACAAGATAACAAGATGATCCTGGCAAATGAACTGCATAAATAACAAACTGCAGGATTGCAGACTGAATTCTACTCCACCCTGTCCTACCATCATTTTAACTTTCCCTAAAAACCAAGCTGAAAAACTTACGCATGTCAAGTCTTTGTTCCACAGGAAGTGTTGTGTTCTTACTGATAAGTCTTGTCAAAGAGGATGCTGCTATCAATTGGGAATAGGAAGACTGGAAAATAGAATTTTAAAATGTAAGGGGTTTAGTAGCAGTGCTGCGAGATGTGTTTATTTGTTTTCGATACATTAAGTTGTATTTTTGAAAGCTTCGATCTCAATGTGCAGACTTTACCTAGTAACTAAAAATGCAACCAAGAATTATGGCCCACAAAATTATTTCCTATGTGCTACCTATCCCAATCATTGCTAAACGTCTATCTCCAAAGTCTTTTTTCTGACATCATCACCTGAGGGCAGCAAAGATTTTATTTGCTTCTCCAGAGTGTCTACTTGGGAAATTTGATCATGGCTACTGCTACTTTTGATTACAAATGTTAAAAAGTATTCATTATTAAGTGTGAAATAAGGTTCTCAAATCATAAGTCCAGAATTTCACAAAAGAAAGTATGACTGTATGCAACATTAGGATGGAAATACAGCATTCACACATAATGCACTGCAATCATCTTGTCATGAAATACAATCTAATTGGCGTTTAGATACCGAGAAGCGTTTACATTTGAATCGACTAGGCGTCATGTTTAACTAGAGTAATAATAAAAAAAATTAATCCGTCAAGCATGGCACATGCACGTGCAAATAAAAAAGAAACAAACTTAAATGACAAATAAAATTAAATGATGACAATCTGTAAGAGTATTCACATCAAAACCAAAACATTTCAATAAATAGGATTTTTATTCTGCGGTATGAAAAAACGCACGTGATAATTAGCACGGGAATGAGATAGGTAACAGACAAGGAAAAATACCCTAAAGATATAATCAATTACGCGCGCGAAACCAAGCATAGTGGCATCAGGCTACAGTCCAGAAGTACACAAACTGAAACAATAAACACTTTCTTGTGAACAAATATCCGTTACATTGTAAGCTGCAAAGATGTTATGAGAAAACTTACACTCCCGCGCTCCAAAAGATATTGACACTTGGTCAGACAGTCAGGGGAGTTTGTGAAAGTGGAGAGCGCCCTTTCCGCCGCATTTCTTGTCACGGTATCGGTAGCTTCGTATAGCTGTTTGCAGAGGAGGTCAAGCTGAGCAATCTCCTGCAAAGAGAGACAAATTATCAGGGAAGCCTGCACAACAAAAACAATCGCAAAAGGTGTTTTTTCAAGCTCCATATACTTTATCCCAGATTACCTGTTCCTCCATTTTTGTTTTGGAACAAGACGTGGCGCACTTTGCATGCGCAGCGAGAAGAGAACCGCTGATGACGTCATGTTTTTAGTGATTTAGGTTTATAAAGAACATTGCATGGTTTGTAGGGCAGACAACAGAATTCGCTTCTTTAGAGATATTTAACAGACATTGACTAGGTAAAATGATCCAGCATCTTTACTTGAAAAGTAAATAACAAACTTGATTTGCCAAAAATGGTTGATCGATTCGTCCACCCAGGGGTCATAAGCGTCTATTGCGTGACGTTGTAACTCATAAAATTAAGAATACATTTCAAAGGACTAAGCCAACCCATACTGCCGAAATCACAAACCATATTATCACAAAACATTACCGGAAAAATCCGTAGCCTACGTGTAGCCGTACCCTCCCCCTCCCAAGTTGAAACGGAAGCGAGGGGAAGGTACGGCTACGCGTAGGCTAAAAAATCAGCTATAATTAATTGCAATACTTATCAAAGCAGATACAATAGTAATACTTTCAATGCTATATTTTAAGTGTATACACAAAGCCCTTCTAAATGAGAGTTAAATGAAAACAACAACAACAACAAAACATAAAAAAAACAACATAAAACCTTTGTTGTAAAGTTTCATTTACTGTGATGAGTCTTCAACGGATCTACTTAGCGCGGAAAACTAACTTTTTGCGTAATTTTTTTCGTGAAAAACACCGAGTAGCTTTTTGTCACAATCACTGAATTTTTCTAATTCCTCGCTAAGGTTGGTCTGCTTCCATCTAACAGCTTAAACCTGGTGATACGCTTGGCCTTTTTATACGCCGATCGGCGAAAATCGCCAGGTGTGCCCGGTGCTGCGAGAGCGATTTTGGCCGACCGGCCGAGATCGGCACATAAAATCGCAGATATCTGTCGGCGATTTTCGCCGGAAATCAAATTCGTCGCGATATCGGAGAATAAGAGCGCCAAGTATATGACCGGTAGGTTATAAGATACCCAACGGAAGTTTACTGGCATCTGGACACAGGAATAGCAAAAAATAAAAGGTGGCTCGGTAACTTTTTATTACAATAGCGACATGGAGTGAAGTAAGTAAAGACGAGATGATTAACTAGCTCTCAACAGCATCGATGAAGAAGATATATAAATGAATCTCCTAACTGAATCATTCAGTTAGGAGATTCAGTTATATATCTTCTACGAGGCTACTAATAAAGTTGTTTAGGTTCAGAAGATATGCCATAAATCCTCTGTGGAAGATAAAACGAAGTTGGAAAGAAGGTTCATGTCACTTTCGCGTTCCAAAAAGTCTAGGAAAGGTAATAAAAACTTTTCTGACTGGGGAACAATAGAAACCGTTTTAAGATATCGGTAAAATGCTACCATTAAATGATTCGTGAGTGAAAAAAAAGTAAACATATAATCACAGAAGACCAAATATTCAAATTCGAAAAAAAAAATACTTTTTACATTACGAGAGAAAACTTCTTTTTGCTAATTATAATGCAAAAGTGGCTGGAAAGTATTTTACAATATCCTTCAAAAGTTTCCTTTTTGTAAATGTTGTCCTTCACAAGTTTTTTACCAATCACCTTGTTTTAAAACCGGCAAGACAGTTTCTGGACAAAGGACTTTTCGTGAGATAACATGTCTTATATTTAATCTTATATTTCCTGGAGGAAAGTTTCCTCAAAAATCTTGTCAAGGAAAACGTATCGAAGTAAGAGTCCCATTATTTTGCATCAAGAGAGTCTGTCTGTAGAAACATTTTGGCAGCAGAATACATTCTGAGATAAATATTTACCTCTATTTCTTCAGAGACCTTGTCAGAGTTCCAAGTACATATATGATTAAAAGGAATTTTGCTACCGGAATTAAGGTACTAGTGTTTCTTACAGAATTTCCTTGGTTAAACCGTGTTGCAAAGTTCAAGTTGGTAAAGCGACGAAAATTCAACAGAAAATTTATTATTTATATTATTTTGGTGGCGCAAACAGATCTGGGACCGATCTTGGAATCGAACTAAATATGGCAAGCTTTTGAGTAGATTTTCTCATGTCCACGAAAAAAATGGGACAAACTTAAATCCTCTTTTCAGCTTAATTTTAAGTTATTCAAACTTCTCGTTTCATGTCCTAATTTTCGCGGCACCAATTAAGACAATCCATATAGTATTAAGGGTAGATTATAAAAAATTCATGTCTTGTCTACGGTTATATCCACTTACCTCAACGAAAAGTTCCGCTCATTTGGTGTCATGCCAACGCGGATACATGGAACTCTTGCTCATGATGCCGGTGAAAATTGAAGAGATCTAGACTTGGCTTCGAAACTCAGGGTTGCGAAGTGGTGCCTAAACATTAAACTGACTCAGTACTAAAAGAAGTCAGTTTGAGTATGTTTTTGGGGGTGTTATATTATCTCCTTCCTCTATTGCAGGTAGGAACACTTAAGGTATTCACAATTAAGTCGTGCAAAATGTTTTGTCACCGCAGAGGCAAAGCAAAAATTAAGTGAGCTTTTCTATGTGCCGGATGGCCAGACTGTTACGTCATGCCTCAGGTTTATAGGTAATGCTAAAGGACACGGAGACAAGTGAACTGCGGCTAATTTTTTTCAAAGCTAAAAGATGAACTTTTTTGTTCTTTATTTGTTTTCGTTAATTTTTGGGGTGGTGAGTATCTCTTGGTGTATCAAAACTGTTTTTGGTACGAAGAAATTACACTGAATTGTTGTTTTTTACAATAACGAACTCTTAACGACACGAATAGATAGACGGTCGTTCACAGTTGACAACCAAATATTTCCAGTACATTTTGGAAAGCTTTGTGTATGTAGCTAGTTTCCGAGCAGTGAAACTTAATCTTCTCATCGATATAATTTAGAAGCTACATAATATGAAACTGGATACTTTGATGCCAGTTCGAGGTCTGTTACACAATTGCGGTCCTACAATTTAACTCACCGAACAGCGAAGAGAAGTTGCATTAGTCCAAGAAAATTGCAGCCTTTGGCTGCTTCCTTTCCTTAGCCTTTTGTTTATTTTTCGCTCAAGGCTTATGTGGATATTTTTTTCTACAGGTTTTGTCTGATTATGAAACACAAGGAAGCTTGATCATCAATTCATCACAGGGTATGTACAATTGAATTAAAATGACAGAAAACGTTTTCGAGAAAACACAGACTAAACTCATCATAAGCAGAGACTCTATTTACTTCATTTGTGCTTTTTGTCAACATCTTGATGAGGGTGAAATGTTTTGGCAGTTTCTAATGATATTTGTAGCTACTAAATTTATTCATTCTTTTGATATCAGCTCGAATTCCAGGTAACACGACAATCTAGATCCTGATTCGGCCTCTCACTCAAAGGATTCTGCAAATAACATAGGAAAGAAGTGGTGTGCCTTAGCATTGTTACAGCCCGCCTCCCTCCCTTTCTCACTTTCCCAAAAGAAAGAAACAACCGAAAAAAAGGGCAAAATCCTACGTAATATTATTAGGTTAGTCAACGGCTTTGTTGTCTCCCGAGTTTTGAGTTTTAGGACGCGTGAGGTAAAACAACTTGTGTAAACGAAATGTTTGAAAGGCCCGCGGAACCTGTTAATTTTTCATTGTTAACTGCCGTTACTCTAGCTCCTCATTCGAAACTTATGTTCTCTAGTTTGAAACAATTTAAGTTCAATGTAGCCTTGTCCTCTTGACAAGACTACAGCGGCGATCATTTCGTTTTGCCTGAAGCTTTGCAAAACCCTTAAAAACTCTACGTTGGCACATATAAAACAGCTGAAGAGTCGAAAAATGGTATAGGAAATGTCTGCTAATGTTTGAAATTGTTTGATAACCAGGCACATATTACTAACTTTTGTTTTCGGGTTTTTGCCGTGTGCGCCGGAAAACGAACTGAATAAATATGGATTAAGGGTGGCAATTAGATACAATGAGGGGCATTACATGTGATGAGGGATTTTAAAGCGGTTAGAACACAGATTTGCTTTCGTAATACTTTTCTAGGTGTCTCAAAACAATCATTCGTAGTTTGATCCTGTTTACACAGGAAGCAAAATATCTGCACGTTTTGAGCTTTCCAGCGAAAAAAAACGACCAGCATACATGACTATGGAAAGACACCTTCCCACTAAGTCAATGAAATCTTTCAGGTGCACAATTGATACTTCTCTATATTGTTTTAATAGCATCTTAGACACTAGTGGCCTTCAAACCGGATTAAGTTTTGCATACGAACCATTTAGCTCACACTTCCTTGAACCCTCTATGAACCTATACCAATTATTTTGTAGCATCCCCTCAAATTTCTTTGTTTCAACCAGAAAATTCATCAGTGCCCTTTTAGATTCGTGGGTAGGGAAAGCCATTGCGAGAGTGAATTTTCTCTCTTAGCAAAACCCAGTGATCCCCAAAGGGCTTCAACTCGGCTTTCACAACACTTACAGTTTTATTATAATCTCCTCTAATTGTGGCAATTGTCGGAAAACTTGACTGTCTTCGGGTACGACTTACACAGTATACCGACAATTATTTTCCGAACGGAAAATAACTGCGTTCGCGGCAATATCAATACTTCAAAATTTGTTGCGTGTTACGGACACGGGCGATTTTTCAGTGAAGCTGTAAAGCGTTAAATAACTAGAGAAGACTATCACACATTTGATTCTTTGCTTTAAGTAAGCTTTAGGCGTTATGAGTGCAGTCTTTCAAATCAATTCTGCGGAAGAATTTTCTTTTCGTGCAACGAGACCGCTTATTACATACGGTTTTGCCTTTCAGTGTTTGAAACGGAATATATTAAGATCGACAACCAAAGAAAATACCTGTTGTTTATTTGCTCTGTCATTGAAGAGGCGGATGTGTAATCGGTTGCGTTGGCCAAATTTGTTTAACTTAAACAATTTGGAAAGGATATCAAAATGCATCTGCTGACATACTCGCCCGATAGAACGAAGATCGAACAACGAAAAATTAAGGAAGAAGGAGAAAACGCCCTATAAAAACTTGGCAGCTTTACCTAATTTTCAAACTATTCGATATAAAAATGGGATTTCATGCAAATAACCACTAAAACGCTGGAATGAAGCTGGAATATTAGTCAAAAGTATTATTCTCGATCCCACGTATTAGCCAATGTACGTCAAAGAAACCAACCCGTAAAGTAAAGCTGCATTGGCATTAACTTTCCCTCAGTCTTTCTCTCTTGATCATAAAACAACACGATGGTTAGCTTCTGGATCTTTGCCTTGTCATAGCTGTTTTCCATCGAAAAAAATTCAGCCCAAATATACTTAGTTTCCAGGTTGAAGATCTCTGTTGATTAAAAAATGATTCAGCTCGTCCTTGACGCAAGAAGATAGGAGAATTTTTTGATAAATACTGGGCGGCTATTGATAACGAAACATTTAGAAGAAAATGTTTTAAATAACTATAAAACGGTTTTTTTTAAGTTTGAAGGTAGCCAAGAACTTCTTTTTTATTTCCAACTCGCCTCCTTTGTCACAATCGCCTCATTTTCCCACTTCTTCTCCCTTGATAGCTTATTACCACTTCTGCGAGTTCCAAGTTCTCCCTAAAGCAGTGTACCCATTCAATAACATTACCGTCGCCAACGATGTCTCGCCTTACAAGGGCGTTGGCTTTGCAGCAGGAACAGAATTCTCACCGGGAATTCACGGCGAGGAACAAGGCTCCATTGAAGTCCAAGGCCGCGCAGACTCTTACATCGAATTACGGAAAGACGCCGGGAACCTGAATATTAAGAGGTCTATCACCATCTTGTTGTATGTGTATCCCCTCGGTAGGGCAGGTCCTATTGTTAACTACAAAAAAGATGGACATGGAGTTCAGATTTACGAGGATAGATTTTCAGACAGGGCATTGGCAACGCGTGTCAATCGTCGCAATCTTGGGCGAACAGCAGTTATTAAGAAGACTGGAATACTGACCCGAAATGAATGGCATTATGTCGGAATGACCTATGATTACAGTAGCGGGTTGGTTAGCCTGTGGCACAACGACCAGGAAGTCTCATCAGGAAACATAGGAAGAACAGAGATCGCTACACAGTTTGATGTACGCATCGGAGCTCGCCAGACATCAACGGACGACTTTTTTAAAGGCAGGGTGGCATGTCTGCAATTTTACTCAACAGTGTTGACGCAGAGACAAATCGAAAAGGCACGTATAGCGTGCAAACCCTGTAAGTAAACAGTCACTAATAAAATTAATTGTGCGGTTATCATTTTAGCTGGTCTAATGCAGTTAACAACCCAACCCAACATCCTTTCTCTCCAACGTGATAATCTTTAGCCAAAGGTTCAGAAACTCTGAGATCACTCGCCCCTAATTTCTCCTCCTTACCTTTTAATGTACCTTGTTTTAACGTTTTCCACCCAGTCATCCATCAGCAGGTATATTATACTTTCACAGGAAATTTTAGCGAGTGATCTCCAGCCCTCTGAGTAGCGTGGTTAGAACCTGTTTAGGTTTCCCAGTAAGGCAAAGTTTAGTTTCTGCATGTAGGAAAACTTGAATTGATGCTGATCGGGTTTCCAGCAACCAGCTCCTTTCAGAGCTCAGTTTAAAAGATACATTGATGTGTTTTTTAACTTTTTAACTCGCCGCAAATAGAGACGAGGACGAGTAAAGGATGGCAAAAATAAACTCGGAATACAAATGATGACCCAAAAAAATTCGCATTTTAAAAGACGGACAAACCGTAAAGTAAATCCTTAAATAAGTTTGGTTTGTTTGAGAGCAGTTACTCAGTTCCTTCACACGATTTATCCAGTGATCTTTTATTAACTTCATTTCATAGTTGAACCCGTCAGCAGGATTAATATGGTTATACACCACAAAAGCAGGTACATTGAAGTCAACGAAAACATTTCAGTGGCAGTGCACAACGACAAGAACTCAAAGTTTAGCGAGTACGTATACGATCTTGGTGACGGAAGCCCGACGGTCACCTCCGATCGAGAAGCAATTCACCACCGTTATTCAACGTATGGAGATTTTTCCGTGAAGGCCATCATATTTAGCCGTTGCCGTAATGAAACTTTAGTCGTCAGAGCAACTGTGACTGTTGAAAGACCTTTGGAGCTCCTAGGAAACCTGACCCTGTCTTATGACCCTGTATCATTCCCCTCCGTGTTCATTGCAGTTCTGAGTTTAAATCGAGGCACTGATTTCAAATGTAATTGGAACTTCAGTGATGGTCACCTGGCTGAGACAGACTTTGCGCATCATGGGTTGATGCACAAGATGAATTACCAGTTTAACTCAGCAGGAACGTATACACTTAACGTCAGTTGTGTCAACAGGCTTAGCACAGCAAATGTTTCTTCGCTAGTATTTGTGCAAGTTCCCATCACAGGTCTCGTTATTGACAAAATTACTCCTAAAACCTACCTCAGCGAGTTCCTTGTCACGTGGCGAGTACAAACTGGCAGCGATATCCACTACACAGCTAGATTTGAAAATAAGGAGCTTAAGATATTCAAAGGTCAGAATGATTCACGCGGATGGGCTTGGATACGACGTCAAGATCACGTGAGTGTAGGTCTCTTTGACGTCACTGTAACAGCGACCAACAAAGTAAGCGCAGTTTTACAGGCTTCAGAAACGATTCGCATTGAAACAGAAGTACAACCCTTTGTGCCAGTTATATACCATTCAGATCGAGACATCGAAGTTAACAAGACTGTTGTCCTATCCATGACAAAAACTAACGAGGAAAATGCGGCCAATCCTTACTATCTTATCGACTTAGGAGATGGAAGAAATCCATTGAACACAAGAGGGATAATGACAAACATCAGCTATCCAGTCTACGGGGACTTCTTGGTGACAATTAATGCCTCTAACAACGTATCTTTCTTCATTGCGAGTATTTTGATCAAGATTCACAAACCAGTGCTGTTGGTAGAAGATTTGTCCTTGACCACTGAACCGACAATCTTCTTACAAACTACGGTGATAAGTGCGCACATTCCAAGAGCCTCCGATGTTATCTGTAGCGCTTCATTTAATGAAATTCCTAATTACAGCAAGGAGTTCGACCTCCGCGCGCAGTCCGCCTGGGATCCTGTCAAGGATCCAATGAACATGAACGTGCCTGATGTCCAGTTTTTTATAAAGCGCAATTATACAAAAGTAGGAGTTTATAAAGTGACTGTCACTTGTAGAAACCGTCTTAGTGAAAAGACTGCAACAATTGCTGTTACTGTCCAGAGACCAATCATTGGTGCTCGACTCATTCCCATTAAACCTATTATATTTGGAAAACCGATCAATATTAGCTTCGGTTTTACCTCGGGGACCAACGCCTCTTTCGCAATAGACTTCAACGAGCATAGATTCCGTCGGAACATGACAGGTCTCTCAGCATTTCATATCTTAGATGAAGATGTTTACAAATTCCCAGGGATACACGAGTACACTGTGGCCGTGTGGAACTTGGTGACGTCTCCGATTTGGATTCAAGGGCACGTCATTGTCGAGTTTCCCATACATAGTCTGACAGTGTACATCATGGGAAATCCACGTGATATAGAAGTGAACGAGAGCGTGTCCATAGTTGCGAGTCTCAAAAATGGTAGTAATCCAGAATTTGCGTTTGACTTCAATGATGGAGGTGAGCTGATGGTCACTCGAAGACATCTTGTTGATTACAAGTTTAATCCTCATTCTCATTATGTGGTTAATGTCACTGCGCGAAACAATGTAAGCGAAGAATTTGCGCTGCTAAAGGTAAAGGTTGTCAAGCCGGTACTCGTTCTCCGAGGTCTCTCACTCCGTACCGCGCCAACTGCTGTGAATGACTCAACTAAAATCGTCCTTTATTTGCGGGAGGGCTCAGATTTTTTCTGTACATGGCAGTTTGGAGATGGATCAAGTCTGAATTCTAGTTACCACCATCTTAGCTTTTATGCCGATGGGAAGACAGCGGAAAGAGAAGCCTTTCAAAACCTTAAATTTTACGTTGAACATAGATTCTCATCTGCAGGTATCTTTGTTGTCACAACCCGTTGTCAAAATCACTTGAGTTCCGAAGTCACTTCGGCGGAGGTTGTGATTCAAACCCTCGTCGAGGGCTTGAATATTCCAGTAATTCCCGCCCAAAGTATTGGTCGAGAATTTCGAGTTTTCTGGAGCATATCATCAGGAACAAATGCTACGTTTCAAATCGGTTTTAAGGGAGGAGAGATCACTTCTATTCACACTTCAGAATTAGAAGGTCACGCTCGTGTGGTGGTCAATATTCCTGGTGAATATTTCATTCAGGTTACAGCCCATAACTTAGTAAGCCCAATACAAAACAGATCAGCGGTCATCTTAGCAGAACTTGCTGTCACAAATATCACCGTCAACGTTACATTTGCATCACGTGAGTTAGAAATTGAACAAAACGCGACCTTCACCGTTCAGTTAGGTGCTGGAACAAGCCCAATGTTTTTGTTCGACTTTGGAGACGGCAATAAAGTGAAGAATACTTTGGGAAAGATCTCACACGCCTACGCCTACAAAGATATTTATCTGACACAACCGAACTTCACCTACCAAGTTTATGTGTCAGCCTATAATAACGTGTCCTCAGTCTCTACCATAATAAATGTCACCGTGCATAGACCAGTTCTTCAACTACATAACATGAAGCTGTCGACGTTGCCTTCAAACGTGTCTGAAAACGCGAGAATCGTGCTTTCAATCGATCAAGGCTCGGATTATTTCTGTGATTGTGATTTCGGAGATGGAAGAGCGCTACACCGGCTAAACATCCCAAACAAAGTGTATCTGGGCTCGGTCCGAACACCAGTTAAGAACTTTAACAATCACAGTTATCGAATAAGTCATGTCTACCAAAAATCTGGAAAATACCATTTGCTTGTGGAATGTAAAAACCGGCTTAGTTATGGAAGGGATGCCCAGGAAATTACTATACAAGAGCCGATAAAAGATCTCAAAATTTCTAACTTGCACCCTCGACAGTTTAACGAAACTTTTGTTATTTCATGGCAAACAACCAATGGCACCGATGTAAACTTTCGGATTCTTTTTGGCAATGTAATTTCTAAGGAGTTGGGTGGGAATCGAAACGTCACCATTAAACCTGCAGAATATAAAGCTGCGGGTGTATTTCAAGTAGTGGTTGAAGCATGGAACTTCGTCTCCAGGGCTGTTGCTAAAACAGCGCTGATAATCCAAAATCC
The DNA here is from genome assembly GCF_964200805.1 of Pocillopora damicornis. Lineage (NCBI taxonomy): Eukaryota > Metazoa > Cnidaria > Anthozoa > Scleractinia > Pocilloporidae > Pocillopora > Pocillopora damicornis. Next base: position 17,922,442 of record NC_142671.1, read on the forward strand.
GGTACATATTGAAGATGCATATGCTAGGTTACCCCAACAAGGCGGTTCACATGGTGGGCAAGGTTTTCATAGCAACAACTTTCCAGCTTGCCGCAACGTCACATTCCAAGTTTTCGCGCTAGGAACTGACTTATCGTATCAATGGCAGATCGATAATGAAAAAGGGAAATTCGGACCAAAGATGCGCATTCAGCACAGTTTTCGCCGTGTAGGAATTCACACTGTGATGGTTCTGGTAAGGAACTTGGTGAGTGAGGCGCATGCGAACATCAGTGTAATGATTCACTACGCCATAGAGGATCCTATCTTGCAAATCAACAGCCCTCAGAAAATTAATCAACCAATTTTATTTTACATAAGCGCTAAGCAGCTCGGTATAAATTCTTGCTTCTTTGTCGATTTCGGAGACGGGACACGTTCCTTGTTTGGACATCCCGGATGCAAAGCAAGAAACTCAACGTCCAGCTTTATTGTCAAATCAGCCGTTGAAAGCGTTAAGTTTGATCATGTCTACAATCAGGTGGGACAATATGTTGTTGCCTTAAACGCTTCAAACGAGGTATCCTTTGTTCGTGTTTTTAAAGATGTCGAAGTTGTCTTTGCATCTTGTGCAAGTCCTTATGTCAAGATTGAAAATCTTGGTGAAACTTCAAATACCGCCCCAACATCACTCAGATCGGATCCCTTCGTTGTCCGTACTCTGATTCACCTTGACTGCGAGAGATCCAACAAAGTAAAATTTAGCTGGAGGCTACTGTTGCTTGACGAAAACGGAGTTCAAAGCAAACACAAAGGAAATATTATTCTGAATGAAAGAGAACTAAACATTCCCAGGAAAACGTTGCAATACGGAGTGTATGAAGTTCAGTTCACAGCGCAAATGGCGATACCTGAAACAGACAAATTTCGCGGCACAACTATTGGTTACTTAAAAATTGTTCCATCACCCCTCATAGCAAAGATTGACGGCGGTAATTTGATCAGTCGAGGATTTCGGAAAAAGGTAAAGATCGATGCATCACCATCGAAAGACCCGGATGTTGAAAATGTAGAAGACTCAGGTAAGGGCAGCAACTTTTACCCATCCCAAGGGCTGGGCCAAAATGGATTAACCCCGCCTCAAAACTGCTGAGCAAACCGATACAAATTCCCTAGAGAAGAAATTTTATCGTACGTTGGCCTGATCTAGGCTTGAACTTCCCTTGCCAATTACACTACTGGAGGAAAAGTTGTTAATTGTTCTGTAGCATGACAATTGTTGCGGATTTTGCGAATAGCCCTTGATCGGCAAAAATTAGTTTTATGCAAAATAAAACGCCGAAAAAAATTAACTATCTGCTGCAACGTTCTTAAATCGAGGTCTTGAATGATTCTTTATGTACATTCCTTGTAATAAGGACCATTTATCTGTAATAAGGATCATTGCTCCTTCAGTTTGCATGTTGTGTGCCCTTGTCTAACAAACTAACCCTTTGGCAGGCTTGAGTTACACGTGGCTATGCAGGAGCATTTACACGCAGTTCCCACAAAATCTTTATTCAAATTTAAATCTGCGCACCCCATACGACACCACCGGTCAAACGTCAACACCTGGGAAAATGTACTCAAAGGGTTGCTATGGAGATGGAGAGTTTGTTTTGGCTGGCAGGGATAGTTGGCTGACTCTGGACACGTCGCAGATGATGGAAGATGAAACATACGTGGTGTTTGTGGTCATAAGGAAAGGAGGAAGGACAGCCCATCAGTACCAAGTGGTGGAAGTCGTCCAAGGAGATCCTCCTGTGTCAAAATTAGAGTAAGTGAAATCATATTGTTTGACTCTAACGTTTCCCAAACATTTCTACATAACGTGGTTTAAAAGTAGTGGCCACTCTGCAATTGGTATCTTTTTCATGCACGAAACCTTAAGTTAAGAAGGTCCCAAACCGGATGAAGATCACAAACGAGACCTGCTAGGTTGGTAAACACTTCAGGTATGAGTCTTTTCACAAGACTTATGGACCCCTGCTAAGGTTACCAGGTAGCATGGAGACTCCAAATATAATTCAATTAAACCAGTGGTAGCGTTATAGGTTAACGACAATTATTTCGTCTCAGTAGACAAGCATGACTATTTGGAATAACATGAGTAGCGCTGACAAATGTTCCCTTGAATCATTACTTCATCCAACTGAGTGCTGCGTGACCACATTTTAGAAGTATTTTTATCCCTTTGGTCAATTTAACAACTGAAATATTGTTTTTCAACAGGTGTAAGCAGAACTGTGGAGAGAAAATCTGTCCGTCCAAACGATTTTCCCTGGTTGGCACCTGTTTTGAGGGTTGTATTGGACGCCTGATCTACGAATGGCGAGTCTACAAAAACGTTGGCAACGACTCCATCAAGTCCTGGGAACTGCAACAAGATATCGCGCAAAGCTTGGCCGAGGTGAAGGATACCACAGGTCCCATTTTCACGCTGCCTAAAGACATGCTCCATGGGGGCAGCGAGTACCTCATTCGCCTTTACGGCCGCCGTGCGAGGGGAGTCAACGGCAAGACAGAGAGTGTGTACGTAACGAATGAAGTTCCTCAGGGAGGGGCCTGTTTTGGTTGGCCTCCGAGCGGTGATGCATTGGTAACGAATTTCCATATTTGGTGCGAAGGCTGGAAAGATCCCGACATGCCCCTGAGCTATCAATTTTATTACAAAAATGACGAAGGAAAACTAGTTCTGTTTTACTTTGGTCATAATAATTTTACATATTCTGAACTACCTCTTGGAAATCCCACGCAGAATTACACGCTGGAAATAATCGCCAAAGTGTTAGACTTCTACAAAGGAGAGGCCAAATATTCTCTTTTTTTGCAGGCAAGAATTTAATATGACTATTATCAGTTACTTTGTCGCGTTAATGTTATGTGTCCTTTCAAAGGCTTTGTTTTTGTGTACCAGTCTTTCTCGTATTTTCGACCACTGTTTCTAATTCTGGAGGTCAACAATAATTATCATCCCTCTCCATCCTGGTTACAACTGATTCAGGAATGATGCTTATAATAATTATACTAAATACCATAATAATACACTCTGAAGAAAATTTTCTTCTGCTGTGTTTTAATCGAGAGGTTTTTCTTCAGTCTGTAGAACCCAAGATAGAAGGAGACCAACTTGATAATATGCTTGCTAACATGACATCAGGTGAAAACAGTCAGTTAAACAACCTGGTGAACGTAGGTGATAGCCAAGCCGCTCTAAGGATGGTTGGAGCCATCAATTCACTTCTGAACGCGCAGAGCACAAAAACACCATCCGGTAATGACAGCGAAAGAGAGGGTGCCAGGAAAGAAAAGAGAAAAGAGGTAAACTGTTTAAAGATGATAAAATTTGTCGCGCGTCTGGTACAAAGAAAAATCTGTGTACCCCTTAATTGCACTGCGATCGGATACTGTACCAGTGAGCAACAGAGAACTTGTTGGCGAGGAAAGTTTTTACGAGGTTAAAATGTAAAAGGTCGAAGGTAAATATTTATTTTATATCAAGACATAGAAGACAACCCAGAGGACTCGATATTTGAAACATCTGTATCGGACTGACTCGGGCTCGTAAGGCTTAGTGATTGGTTGATGTAAATATACCTAAAATGTCCAGCATATACCTGTTCAATAGCTGACAAGTTTAACATGGGCTAAATGTTGTAATATTCGCTGGCAACATCAATGATGGTTTGAGAATGAGCTGTATCACCTACTCGTGTAGCTAATAAAACGGTTGTATAGACTAGAGTTTTATCTAAATTAATGCGAGCACCACGAGGGTTAGGGTAAGCTGAATCACGACATCACCCGCGACGAATCTAAGAATCTTTTTCGAGCAAGTGAATAGCGGAACAATCTTATCAAAAAAGAGAGCGTCGCATTTTTTATGGCGAAAGCGAGAAAATACAGCTAAGGATAGTTTATTCCTGCCCAATTTGTTTGTGTTTAAACTAGAGAACGACCTTATCATGAACATTTGAGTAAGGAGCTGATTCACTCAATGTTGAATTGTCAGGTTCGGACATCAGTAATCAAAGCGGCGGCGTCCCTTCCTGTGACGTCATTAGAGGGCCTGCAACAGTCCGCTGACACGATAGCTAGTGCCTCCATGTTCACCGATGAAACATCAACAACAGCTATGGTATACTGCTACCTTGAGATCTTATTCATTGATTTAGAAAAGAATTCTTAATGTGTGTCTTTAAACTAACCACTAAAAGAAAAGTATTTGAGCTGTTCGGAATGCACGAAATTCAAAACTTGTTAAGAATAAACTGTACGAGGTTAAAAGTCAAAAGTAGACCATTAAGCAAAGAGACCTCAAATCAAAAGTCACGTCCGTTTAAGTTTTACGTCTGAATGGCTAAGATGAGGACGAGAGGCTTTCTGTAAAATTACTCAGAGGATATATTTTAGCAATTATTAAACATTCCAAGATTATTATCCAGTGGTATCCATTTCCGGACGATATGCAATACTGTAAAACGATTTAGGCGTATCGGGGGTGTCTTAAACAGCCTTTTTTTGTATTACTTTTTTCTGCGATCGTCAAATGAAGAGTCTAATACTTTAACCTAATGTTATCTCAAACAAATCGAAAGATATTTCAACAATTTACGACATTTTATGAATTACGTTGAGTTGTGCAAAACAAACCATAACCTAGTCATACGTACACGAAAAATTTGCGTGGAATGGCTCGTTACCCAAATGTGTTTTTTACTTTACTTCATAGAATGCTTCAACAGAAGCTTTTGAGAGAATGTCAGCCCTGTTAAAGAGTAGTTCCGATGACTTTGCTGGTTACGACGCAGTAGTTAGCAGTGCCGAGTCCCTCTTGTCTGGAATGGGACAAGTTCTTAATGCCGCTGGGAGCTCCGTAGCTATTAAGCCCAAAAAGATGAATGCTACGAAAGCCCCTCCAACGTGTGGGCCTTACGATTTTGACTGTAGAGAAGTAGATGATGAATTCTCTGGAAATTCTACGGATGAAGAAGATGTAGAACTTGACGAAGAATCTGCCAAGGTTAGTTTTATACATCAGATATGCAAAATTGTTTTGGGCAGAGTTGGTCGCACATTGTGATCTTACGGGTTAGGAACATACTGGAAATACTGAGGAACTCGTGAAAAAATCCACAGAACACTCCAATACGAAGCTTCACTTAATGTTTTTAACACGATCACACAACTTGCAGTTCCCAAAACGAGCAATTTGAAAACATTTCTTCTCTCTGCCTGACACAGAGCCGCGATGCAGCTAACGCTATCGTGGGAATGCTTGGAACAGTTAGCGGCTCTGTCCTGGAGAACAAACTCCCAGGTGAACAACCAAGTGTTATTTCAACTGCTAAGCTCAACATGGCGGTAGAAAGGGCTGACCCAGACTCCCCAAACGGATCTTCTATCGGTGACGGAGCATCAGGCTTCAAGATGCCTCCTTTAGGAAAGCTGTTTGGCAAAGCAGGCTCAGACCTTGATGGCCCTGTAGACAAAGAGGTAGGTTTTTGTTACATCAAGAGGAGATCAACATAGGAGACTGAGTTTTCAAATTAGGCCTTTTTCCTAATGTAATCCTTGTTAGTACCTACAAAATGTTAAAACTATAATTTATGGGATTCCTGTGGTTTTGCTCTACAATGCTCTGTGATTGGTTTGAAAACTCCACCAGTCTCTGAACTAATCAGAGTCTAAAGTAAAAACAATCCACACAACTTGGTCTCTTTCGTTTTCCCGTTTCCTTGGTAGTTTGCCTTTTTTTTTTTTTCTTTTAGGTCTAATTTGCTAATGATGATAGTAACCCTTGTTTTCATTGACCATTGAGATAAATTTGGTTTTTGGTTCTTCGGATCTCCATTAGACACTGCTTTGAGATCATTTCAGTTAACGAAGATTCTGGGTAAATGTTAAAAAAGGACGAGCCCTATTTCATTACTTTGCCAGATCTTCTGGAGATGGGGGGGGGGGGGGGTAGGGTTAGGGTTATGCGACTAAGTGTCATACGTAGAAAGGGCGTATGTTCATAAACAAGGTTAGTGACCCCTATGTATTATTTGCTTATGTGTAGATGGCTGCTGTTAACGAGAACCCATACACTTGGGACAAAGGATCTTCGAGTATCACCGGAAAGGTCGTCAGTCTTTCTTTTAATAGCAAAGGTAAAAAGCTAAGTGTCTCCAACCTGGACGAAGATGACCCAATAGACGTTTTTATTCCAAGAGATTCTCCCGTCAGTCCTCCGGAAAATTTTATTTACAACTGTTCTGTGCACCGAGGAAGGCGTACACATAAGCTGTTTGTTGACAAAAATGGCATTGCTGTCAATGTAGAGGTTCGTTTGGTCGGTTCAAGTCGGCAGTTTGTGGTTTATGTCAGGCGCGGGAAAGCCCCGACAACTACAGAGTTCGACTGGAGAGCAGTTTCTCCCAACATAACCGAAGAAGAACGATTGAGTCCTAATGTTACCGATGAAAGTACAAACTCTACAGACCAAGATCCTACCTCTTTCAGTACATCATTAAATTCAACTTTAAATGAGACAAACACTCTACAAATAAATCTCACTAAACTGGAACACGCTAGAGATAATCTTCACGACTCCAATGTTACATTATTTCTATCTCAAAAGAGACTTTACATGGGTACATATTTCGTTAGCATCTATTTTTCGCCACCGTCTCCGTTGAATGGACAACACGACCCAGCTGAATGCAAAGGCAATGATTTGAGCATTACTTACACGCTGAGAACGTTTAAATCCAAATGTTTATATTGGAACGAGGAATTTCAAAAGTGGAAGAGCGATGGCTGTGAGGTAATATGAATTTAGTGGATGTGAATTTTGATATAGGGTACTGTAGGGGAAGTAAGATAACAAAAATGGAGCACATTAAAGATAAAATTCGCTACACAACGTTCCTAATTTGGACCTAAAGTATCTTAAATTGAGCTCTGATAATAATTCGAGAATCACTTTGAAAAACGGGTATGAAAAGAATGACGGAGGTACATCTGATTGTACGTCAAGTGGCAGTGTGTGTTTGTTTTTTCTTTGTTTGTTTTTGTTTTTAGCGAGAGCTCCTCATGAGCACATTAATTAGGGAAGATGTGAGCTATCCATTTCTTAACCTAGAATTAAAAATTCAGTTTTAATTAAAATCTTCTCCCTCTATTTGAACCCAGAGATATGATAAATAACTTTTCTAGCCTCCTTTTTCTTGTTTCGCACTATAAGCTACGGAAACTCGCTTTGAAAGCCCGCGCACCTCGCCACAAATAAGAGCTGAAAAAACTCAGTTCGTAATTTAAAGCACGGACCTCGAACTCGGTTAGTATTAGCGAGGTATATATATTTTTAGTTAATGTACTCTATCTTTAGATTTCACTGCTAAATTCAAATGACATTTTTTATGCGTTTTTAGGTTGGTAACTTGACAAGTGTCACACGCACCCATTGCCGTTGCACACATTTGACAGCATTTGGTTCAATGATGGACGTCGCCCCAAATCCAATTGATTACAGCGCCGTATTGGCTGGATTCAGTTCAATGTTCGAAACAGGGAACGTAGTAGTGTTTTTCTTTATCATCGTCATGTTTCTCCTGTATGCTCTTGCGTTGGTGTGGGCCAGGAGAGCCGACAAGAGGGACATGGAACAGGTACTTCGGGTTTGATAAGTCAATTATTGTTACACAGTCGAGGAAATAAATCATACGCACTTGAGAGTTCATACCATCACAATAAGCTTTTAAATTAACCGACAACACAGTGATAGTTTGAAAACAATTTCCAAGCAATTCGAATGAAAACGAGTGAGAAAGTCATGGCCAAAAAGACGTTGACCAGCCATTTGACAGTAATGTAGCACTTTGTGCAACCACCGACGAAAAATGAATTACGGACACTTCACTCTGGGGTTGAGTTTCACTCAGCTTGTGGAAACAGTCCTTAGCATCGTTGGTAGTCTTTTTCAGAACTAATCTCACTCAGACGATGCAACGATCTGCAGAAATCAAATGATTTTCAAAATGCCTCGAGATCCAATTATCTAATCGAGTATATAGTTTATTGACAGTTCTGTGTACAGCTATGTTGTCTAGTGCTATGTTCTATGGGCAAAATGTATCTGTGGACAATGGCGGCAGCTTAATCCCGGGGCCCATTGAGGTGAACTTAGTATCGATTATGATTGGTATACAGTGTAGCCTCGTTATCATTCCAGTTGATGTTGCTATAGTTACCATTTTTAAGAGTGTGAAACCCAAAGGATCTGAAAAGACTGGTGAGGAAACAGAGAGGGACAGTCCTCATTAGACGTATCGCCATCCCGCCTACTTGTTAACTTGTTCATTAAATACCAATTGGTTTGGAACTTGGCTAAAAAGGTGAATCTGTTTCATTTTTGTCATTAGGTTGGGGCAACGCCTATTCCCAGCAACGTATATAATGCCACATATCATTATGAGCTTACGTTTTTCACTGGTCAGCGGGGTGGTGCAGGTACAACAGCCCAGGTGTCGTGTTTGTTGTATGGCGAGGGTGGCGATAGTGGAATCTGCATTTTGAAGGACGAAAATCGTCCTACTTTCCAAAAAGGTAGCGCCAACTCATTTGTAATCTCTGTTGCAAAGTCTTTGGGTCCAATAACGTTCTTGAGAGTGTGGCACGACAATCACGGGTTGTCACCTGCCTGGTTTTTGAAACGGGTCCTGGTGCGAGACATCCAATCAGGAGCCATAACGATATTGATCTGTGAACGATGGTTCGCGCTAGATGAGGATGACGGCGAGATCACGCGCGACTTAACTCCCGCAGGGGAAAAAGATCTCACTTCGTTTTCAAGACTTTTTAATAGTAAACTATACAAAGACTTCACGGATGCTCATTTGTGGTTCTCTGTCATTCTGAAGCCATGTAGGAGTAAGTTCACACGATCTCAGCGCGCTTCGTGTTGTCTTTGCCTTCTGTGTACAGCTATGGTGTCTAGTGCTATGTTCTATGGGCAAAATGTATCCGGGGACAATGGCGGCAGCCTAGTCCTGGGGCCCATTGAGGTGAACTTAGTATCGATTATGATTGGTATACAGTGCAGCCTCGTTATCGTTCCAGTTAATGTTGCTATAGTTACCATTTTTAAGAGTGTGAAACCCAAAGGAACTGAAAAGACTGGTGAGGAAACGGAGGAGCAGTCCTCATCCTCATCGGATGAAACAATTTGTGTCTCAGAAGTAGAAATTTCCGACATAGACGAAACAAAGACAGGAATTGAAAGGGAAACTCCACCGAATAAAGAAATTCATCTGAATGGTATTGATTCCTCTGAAGATGGTTATGGCAGTGCTGATAATGAAGACCTCGTAGTAGTAAATAAAGCAGAGAAAACGTCAAGCGGTAAAATGGATTTCTTTCGACACAGACGAGATGGAGGGCACAAATATGTTGTCCAAACAAACAGCCTTGACTCACAAAGGTAAGTTAGAAACATTTCCCGGAAGTCACACGCTAAATGTCAGCCCAGGTGAGTATCTAGAGGGGAGGGGAGGGTATAGAAATGGTAGTTGCTCTAGCTGACGCTCTTCATTATCGTGTTTAGCTCTAAGTCCTTTCGCATTCTGACCCAGTTGAAACTGATTTTGCTCGATAGGCCAAAAATTAGGGAAACCCGATCTTGCTGTGAATAGTTTGCAGAGAGGGAACAGTAGATGGTTCTCTTTTTGGAATTTCTTTCCTCGATAATTTAAACATCCAGCGCAGTATACACTTCAAACTGAAAGATATCTATGATTAATTTACAGCTCTGACTTTCTCGACGAAACGTCCGAAAACTCAGTAAATGAAAGAAAGGGCACAACAAAATGGTGGTGTTGCAGAAAACGAACCAAAGACATCGAAGACGGCGACAGTAAGGAAAAGAGTGAAGAACAGGAAGAGAAAAAGAAGAAAAAATCCGATGGCTTCCTTCCACATTGGTGTTTATATATAGCATGGACTCTGTGCATTATGGCGTCTTTTACATCAGCTTTGTACACCTTATTTTATAGCATGATGTGGGGACGGGATAAATCAAACCAGTGGTTTATTTCAATGATCCTGACGTTCGCTCAAGACACTCTCATTAACCAGCCAGCAAAGGTTTTGTTCTTGTCAATGGTCTATGCCATCTTCATAAGGAAGAGTGACGAGGAAACAGATGCCGAACAAGGAGTTGAAGACCCGCGAAAAGGTAATACTTTTGAATACTGAACGTTTCTGAAGAAGTATACTTTTAAGCTGTGTTTATAAGTGCTACCAAGTTTTCCTCGGCGAGTGCTCTTGTTAAGAAAACCTTGTTCGCTATATTTCGTTACAAAGAAAAAATGATTGAGTAAAAACTGTCGGCAGTGAAAATTCCGAGGCAAATGTCCTTTTTAGGCGACCTATACTTGTAAAGTTTGTTCTTAACTGATTTTTCCCCTTAGAAGTTTCTTTGTTCAATGATACTTTATGTAGGCAAGAAGAAATATCAGGGAAAATCTCAATAAATTTTTTTATCCAACGGCAAGAAAAACTTGGGGAAAACTTTCCATTGTAGATGCGACTCTCATATCTTGTTTACTGAGATAAACCATCGAATTTAAGGTGTCACATTGGAGAAGTCGCCACTAAGCAACATTAAGCATGGTGAAACAATAGAAACCTTCCAATCTAGCCGGGGAAAGTACGCAATTAAAAGCTTCGTAACAATGTAACTGGCACCACAGAGTGTTAAAAAACGCTTCAGATTCAAGATTGAACTCGGTTGGGATTCTGACAAGTCAAAGGAAATGTCCTGAAACATTTAACGGAAAACAATTGATAGGTTTGGATAGGCCATTGTTACGCGACATAAGGGCCAGAGAGAAAGATTACCAACCATTGTTTGGAATCAGGAGCCTTAGAGCATATTTCACCGCTTTAAAGAAGCATTAATTTTTTATGTCCTGCCACCTTCACTAATGGGTTGCCTACTGTCTTGGTAACAGATGATGACATGCCAGAAACACTCTGCAAGTACAGATTCGAGTTACAAAGAGAGAGAGAGTGGGAAAACTGCAGCCTTTTTCATTCTTAATTTATTGTGATAAGCTTGATCTGCAGTAGAAAATGCCTTAGTACTGACTGAAAAATAATTCATTGAACGCATCTGCGATTTGTTGAAACACAGGGCAAGATGAAGAGTGGCTTCATGGCGACACTTTGGACAACGAAGACAGAGAAAAGGAACTGCTACGATACAAACCTCCTGACGAAAGCAAATTAAACGCCTTGCGAGAAACCAGGGTTAGAGAAAAGCAATTAAAAGACAAGTTTATCAAGCTGGGAGATTACACTTTCGTCGTTCTTGTCCTGGTATTGCTCAGTTATGGCAACAGGGACCCACAGTCGTTCATGATGAGAAACTCGATGGAAAAGGAATTTATACATCCTCTTACAGCATCTTACCCCCAAGGAATTACAGATGTAAGTCTTATTTAACAATTATAATCGACCACGGTCAAGTCTCTCCTAGTTTTCTGTTGTCAGAATCAAATTTAGATTCTTACATTTTTCATGTAGAAAGGGAGATGTGGTTCAGAGACCGGACATAGAGGAAGCTTGACTGGCAATCGACAGAAATCAATGGCGCCCTTTCGCCGGGGCCTTTTGTGTGTAGACGCACGTAAAGGAGTGACTAACCAACTAACATTCCTGTGTGGGAAATGATCAATACGAAACACTGACCCCCTTATGACTTAAGTCATTCCTGTTCTTGTATTTACCAATTTCAACAAACGTTTTTGAAAGCTTCCCTTATTTTACAAAGCCGGTTTGGCAACTTTTCTGCTCGCGAAATCCACCTTGTAATAGTAACTTCTTAGTAACCGAGAGTGAAGGAAAAACTTAAACTTAGGCTGCGATTGAGATTTTAGATTTAAGACTGGAGGGTCAGGTTGATAAGTTCAGTATTCATAACTGAAGAAGGGGTAATAGAGCAATTGGAGAAGGGAGAGCGGCTGGAAGAAACTGAAGAGATCTCTCCTTGACTTTTGGCTTCTCATCTCGTACTAGCCCTTCGTTTTCTAGTCACAAAAATCGAAATGACGTAAGGTTCGTGTTTGTCCTTAGGTGAACAATTTGCAGCTATTTATGACATGGACAGAGCAAAGCTTAATTCCTTATTTGTACGAACAAGACTGGTATAATGGAGAAAAGGTAACGAACAGAACCGGATACACTTCAGGAAGACAGTCCAGACGACTTGGACGGATTCGATTGCGTCAAGTTCGCGTCGAGAACGGTAAAGTTGGTAGCAATCTTATCTTTGTCTGCATGTGACTAGCCAGGAAGAAGACGCGGACGCGAAATAATTACAGAATTAAGTACCAAAGGAATCATGGATAATTTTTTTAGCTATCAAATTTGAAATTCTCTGTCAATTGAACACTTTAAAATCATACTCGGCAGATATAATGGAGGAGTCTAGGCGTTGCTCGTTGTGTCTGCTCGTTTACTAAACACTTTATCGTCCCGAATATCATATTTTCCACCAGTAAAGCGAGTTTCAAGTTTTGTTTCACTTTGCAAAGTTTCACTTTTGTTCCAATAAGTAAGACTTGACAACCTTATTCGTTTCAGAAAGTATTTCAACGTTACTCAGTTGAATAACCGCACTAAAGATGTGAAGCAAATGGAATCCACTCCAATGTAGCATACATTTTCATTTGTGTTACTATTTTCTGCTTCTCGTGTGAAACACCTCTATATCACTAATCATCTTAGGAATGGTTAATCATGTCACCTTCCATATAAAATGCAGGTAGCTGTTCTGTGACAAAAGTGCTGAGAGAAGTTATCCACGAGTGCAATCCTCCTTTTGATGAAAAGCATGAAGATACCCGGATGTTCAGCCCCGAATGGCGCGCTGGATATCAACCGGCAGAGGACACTCCGCTGTACAAAAGAAGTGCATCGGGGCAACTTTCTCCATGGGCTTACTTGGACCCCACGGAATCAAATTCTTCATTCACATTTTACGGTAGAATCGCGTTTTACCCTGGTGGTGGTTACGTGGCGGAGTTTGGCGATTCCTTGGAGGAAACAGCCGCCTTCGTGAAGTATCTCAAGTCGACCCATTGGATTGACAAGTACACCAGAGCTGTCTTTATCGAAGGAGCAATATACAACCCTAACACGAACCTCATTGGAGTCATAGAGACTGGTGTGGAAGTAACGTCTGGAAATGCTTTTTTACCGCGAGTTGATTTTAAAATCTTCAGACTATTTGCCCGGTTGGATCCTTCGTACGCCTTTAACTCAGCTTGTGAGTTGTTGTTCTTCGTGATTATCCTTTACACTCTGTACACGATTATCAAAGGTATTTATCAGCGGAGGAAGGAGTACTTCTATGAAACAGTAAGTCAGCTGGACATTATCCTCTTTGTGGATGGTGTTGCTATCGTAGTTGTGTATGTTGTTCGAGAGAGCAAACTCAAAAGTGCCGTGGCTACCCTTAAAAGTGATCAAGAATGGTTCATGGACTTCTCCCAGTGTGCCTCTTACAACGAGACACTTGTTATCTTGTACGCGTTTGCAGACTTTGTCGCCATACTAAAGTTCATCCATTTCTTAAGCTTCACGCGCGTCGTTCAACTTTTATCAACCACTATCGCAAAATCTGTAGTTGAGCTACAGTCCTTCGCCGTCATGCTGTTTGCCATATACATGGCGTACTCTTCAATGGCATTCACAGTCTTCGCGCCTTACGTGGAAGACTACAGGTCTTTCTCTGCAACCCTTGCCTCTTTGTCATGTCTTGTGATGGGAGTCTTTGATCATACTGATTTTACTTCCCAGTCTGATTACAAAACTGTAGGTTATTTTTTCTTCACGACTTTTTCTGCCAGCATGATATTTATATTTACAAACGTTGTTATAACGATCATCAGCGTTGTGCACCAAGATGTCTGCACCGACGAGGAGCTTAAGAAAAACCAAGATTCTTTTTTTAACATTATTTTGGACAGAGTACTGATTTTCACCGGGCTAAAAGGACCACCAGTCCGAGAGGAACCAGAAATTGAAGAACCTTCTATATCGGAAATACAATGGAATTCAAACGTAAACTATATAGAGAACAGTCAATTGAAGCGGTTCAAAGGATTGATAAAATCTATTTATGATTACGATGAAATAGAGAACATATCACTGATCAGGGCGTATACGTGCACGTGGGAAAGAAAGACGATACGTGAAAATTCTAGTTACCAAGGAGACACATCAAGATCAAATGCTGCTGACCAAAGCAACAATGACGAGCACGGGCGCACAAATGATACGAAAAGTCAAAGTCAAGGAGAGTCTATTGCGAAAGATGAGCAACAATTGGAAAGCCCATCATCTATGGAAGAAAAAAATAGTCCAGCCGAAACTTTAACTAAGTTGATCGCCAAAAAAACTGAAGAACTGAGAAGACTGGAGGAGCAAGGAGTTTGTGGTGAAAAAGAGAGATTGCGTTGCGTTAGAGTGATTGAGTGCCTTCAGGACTTGTTGAAGAAATCCGTGGGAGACGAGGACTCTGCTAAAATGTTTTTAAGCCATGAAGAAGAATTTGAAGTCTAATCAGGAAAAAAATACAGAGTAGAAAATCCAAAACCCAGTAAAATGTATAACAAACTTTGTATTCACGTACTAAAATCTTAACTGATGACTATTTAAGGTTGTGCAAACTCACATTCAGTCATGAACTTCCTTAGGTTACAATAGTAAGACAAAGTAAGGGCAGGGAGAGCTTGTTCCATTTGTATTAAATTGATGGTGAGCTTAACATAATTTTAATTTTTTAATCTCTTAGTTAGTACGTGCGCTGTGAATGATCAATTTAGCGGGTCGTATTTCACTGTATAACCCGCCAAATTCCTGGAACGTTCGTTTAAATTGAAATCTACGCCCTCTATTTGAACCCAGAGATAAAATAACTATCTCTGTAAATAGAATAAGAGAGACGGTAAGTTTTGAGGTTGGTAAAGAAGTAGAGAAAGGCAGTTTTCGTCTTGTCATCAGCGTGGGTCAGAGAAAAACTTATGAGTCCCCACGAGGAATTGAACCTTAGACATTCGGATTCCGCGGCCTGATGCTCTACCACTGAGCCACAGAGACTCTACGATAAACCACGGGCAGCCCAAGCTCCAGCTGTGAGATGATCATCTTGCGCAATAACAGTCATGGCGGTATTATAAGAGTTTGTATGGGAATATTTACGGCCGCCCTAAGGAATAAAATAATACGTCAAATTCTCAAAAAAAAAAATACCTCACCTTACTTCTACAACGTAACGCTTGTTATCTGACCGCTTACTTTGATGAAAAGGACGCATTTTAGTGAGTTGTCCATTTCGACGTTCAACAATTTGACAATTTGAGCCATTTTCTTGAAGCTGTTCAAAAATAGAAACAAGGAGACTCTCAGATGTCCCTTCAAATCACATTAAGTCGTTGCTTTACCCCTCCCCCCTCGTTCTTACCAATATACCCAACGATTCCTTCTCACAATTATTAAGCTAGATTACCCATACAGTACTCCATTCTAAAGGATATTTAAACCACTTCTGTGAAAATTAACCATTGCTTTATCAATAAGGACATGTTTGTGAGTTAACCCTGGTCATCCATAACGCATGCATATCCACTCATTAAACACACCATTGTTACGTGCAAAAGAGAATTAACTGTACGGCAAAAAAATCTAGACTAACTGGGTGACTGCCATTCTTACTTCGCGGAACCTAACTTCCTAAATTTGATCGGGAACTTCTTCATTTTAAAAGTTTTCGAAAACATCTTTCGACCATGCTTCTAGAATATACCTATGCAAATTATTGCCGCAGTTTTAAAGCAGCGCGCGCTTAATCAATTAAGAACACGAGTCAATTGTTACATCAAATTGCCAAATTTCTGCGTAGTGTTGAGAACTTTCTTCAAGTACCTTTTTGGTTGCATGGCGAAGAACATATAGACACTTCTGTAGCAGTAATCAATTGAAAATGGTCTCGACTGTGACTGAAAACAGGATGCAATCTTCGAGTGCTGTACCTGACGAAGACGAAAGCGCTGTCGACAAAATAAAAAGACAATTTCGGGAGCTCGAGAAACGTGCTAATAAATATTTTGAAGACTTGGATAAGGTGGAGGAAATGTGCTGGAAGGCTAAGGAAGATATAAAACGATTTCAGTTGAAAGCTGAAGCGGACAAGCAGATGGTGAAAAGAGATCGTGATGTTCAATTAAAGATTTACTCTTCGCTTCAAGAGATGAGTCATAAGTTAAAGAGAATGGAAATCAAAGAGAAGCTAAACACGGAAGAGGAAAAGTTGCCTGTCATGTCTGAAGAGGCAAGGAGAGCTTCACAATCTACAATAACTGGTCGAGTTTGTCACTATGTCAAGATTGGCTGTTTGTTGGTGGTGGATGCACTGGCTGCGTATGGAATGTTTAAATTGACGCAGCCAGTTTTCTTTGGATAAAAAAAAACAAAAACAAAAAAACAAAAACAAAAAAAACAAAAAAAAACTTAAAGCAAAAAAAAAAAAAAAACCAGAAAACAACAAAAAAAGGAAAAAAAACATGGCGCGTTCTTCCATCCAAGCCCTGGCGAAAGGTATGACGTTATAATAATGTTCACTTCGCAAGTTATTCTTATAATTTCAAGACATTGTCAAACAGAGAGGCAATGAAAAGTTAAAAATCATCAACCCGCGACCATCAAGTTTAGGCATCAACCTTGATTTTCCTCCCGAAATGTATCTGGCACCATCATCAGTAGTTGCTAGACTTGACTTTCAAATCTTGGTGGTGAAAGCTCTCGACTCAGAAAATCTCTTGTTTTTCTTTTATGCCCGTATTGCTTTGAATGAGAGTAGGCGAGCCCCCGATCGTAAGCACCGAATCAAAACTGCAGGAGAGTAAAAGAGAATAGATGTGTTGTTTTGCACGTTATTGCAGCCCTATGAAATTACTGCAGCATTATGGGAGACTAAGCATGCGCATGTCGAATTACACCTCAGCTGAACGAAATTCAAAATGGCGTAGTAAATCGATAAGGCAACTACTACAAAATGTTTCATAAAATAAGATCTTTCATCCATGAGGCAGTTGAAGCTGTAAGTCTGTGATTTTAATGATTGTAGAATTGCTCTTGTGGTACGAATTTGTGGACCCATCTGTTTTCTTGCACAGCTAGACAAGAAATTTTGAGCAATTTTCGGAGCTTGTAAACATCTCATATATTCACGTTTAAATTAAAATCTCACCATATTACTGGTAATTTTTAGCTCGCTCCTGACGTTCCTCCTCAAGAAACCTTTGTTTTCCACTGGAAGGCCATCACAAATTATTTCATAGAAGCCACAGGTAAGCCACGAAATCAATGTTTATGTTTACATGGTATACAATCCAACGTGCATATTTTAAAGATTATTACTTTTGTTTGCTTCCATGTATGCGTTTGATTAATTATCAAACGTTTCCTTTTTCATGATTGGCAGATGAGAAGGTTCCAGTGCAATCCACAAATATTCCATATCATTTGGAACAAATGTTAGATATTCTTAAGCATGAGGAAGATGACCCGTCCAGTGGAGGAACTACGGTAAATTTTAGACCAGAAATTTAATGAATTGATCTCTAGGCTAAGTTTTTTTCATTAAAACGGATGCCTTAAAAATCCCATTCAATCTTTCCAGTGATTATTGTCATCCCTTTCCCAATTACTGAAGCCAACAAATTATGGTTTCCCTGTAGGAAAACTGTAGATACTCTGCATTACCATGGACTCAGAACTATGAGGATATGCTCATCATGACCCAAAATTTCAGTTCCTCTTTTCACCAATTTCTGATCTTTTAAGTTCTGGACTACTTTACACATACAAAAAGATATGTTGTTAGTCATAGTATTGCTTTCTATTTTATTTGTACACAAAAAATTTCTAAACACCACAACGGACAGAGGCTTGTTTTGGGACTAGGCAGTTTATTAAATGTATATATCCTGTATAATATATCCAATTATATCAAAGGTATTCAATGGATATACCCTCCAGTATTCAGAAATAAATTACAAACACAATTGAAATAAAGAGATGATCAAAACTGCCTATAGTGAAGGCAAACTAAGACTCTCTTAGAGGCTATAAATAAACTTGTTGCTTGCTTGTTTGATTGCTGATAACACGTGCTAAAATAATTTAGAAGCAATATTTTTAAAATTATTTTGAAATTAAAATATGGTGGTGTGGTACAAGTCTTATGACATGCATTATTCTGAACAAATTGCTCAATCTAGGAAAGGACTAATATGTAGACTGCCAGTACCCAGTTTAGGCCTCTCAGTCATCAATATCTCAATTCATTTGAATAAGATTAATATTCACTTAAAATGGACAGAGACACACTCAAACCCAGCTTTGACAATGGTGTTAGTGCAAGGGAAATGTTTACACTTTGGTTCATATGGGCTCTGTTAGGTTCTTGAGGTTCTGGTGTAAAAGTTTTTTGCAGGGGAATTGAGTACAGCTGTGCAGTGTATATGTATTTTCTTGGACTCTGTCTCATGCAATTTTGTTCTTTTTTGCATTGATTTATCTTGAGTTTGAGTCAGTGATGGGCCATAGGTTTTAATGTATTCTTTTCTGGCAAGTAGTTTTCTTCATTTCTTTGTGACATTTTTACTTTTTTTCCTCTTTAAGGGTCCTTGTCTGGAATATCTTTTGCAGCATAAAATATTGGACACTCTTCACACTCTTGGCAGAGCAGATGTAGGTATCTTATGACATTTCCTTGAGGTAATCTGAGAGAGACCGTAGTGATAACTCGTGCAATGTATCTCTCACAAACAACTTATGTCAATCTTACCTCTTGGACATCTAAAATCACTAATCATATGGAATTGTTTAAATTTGAATCTTAAAGCCAATAAAATTATGACAAACTGGAAAATCAGTTTTTAAAAGCAAAGCTGAAAACATTCAACTGACCGATCACTTTTTATATGCAAAAAAGAAGTACGGGGCTTTTCACTTGTTTAAAAAAATCATGATGGTATTTCTAGTAAGCCTTTTTTGGTAGGCTATAGAATCAACTCAATGCATGGAATCAGTGTAGCTTTGTGTTTCATTATTTTACACTTCATAAGATTAACAGAGCTGACTTATGCATTTTGTTGTCAGTTTGTTACATATTCTTTGGTAATTTCTACCTCCATATCAAATCTTCTGGGATCCTTCATGTTTTAGTGTCCTCCTGGGATGAAACAAAAAGTATTGCTGTTTTTTGCAAACCTGCTGGCCAAGATGAAACAACCTCTTCTACCACATATAAATGTTTATCGTCCAGTTCATGTAAGTTTGGTTTTCCCTTACAAGTTTTTGTCAAAATTAGTGGGTATTAAATATTTTTATATACAACCCTGTGGTATCTGCCTATGTAAGAGTATATTTCAAGCAAACTTTGACTGTCGATTTGTTAATGACAATTATTGTGTTGAGGAATTATCAGTTAGTGTTAGTAATACATTATTTTCCAATTTCTCTTTAGCATAGTGTTTTTTGAAAAAGATATGGATCTTGTATATACACTGTTACAGTAGTATAATATATAGATCTCGTCTTTAGATTTTCATCTTCATTATTTTCAATTCTATTTTTTCTTTTTGTAACTCAGAGACTAATCAGACTCTGTGGTGAGGTGAAAGCTGCTCCTTCTGAAAATGAAGAAATCCATTTCTTATGTGTTGTATGTGCAAAGTTACGACAAGATCCATACTTAGTGAACTTCTTTCTTGAGGTGAGCTGAATACAAACTCACTCCCTAATCCATATTTGTTATTACTAATGAAGGCAGGGTGCCAAAATTTACTTTAACCCTTTAACCAATAAGAGTGACTGGCTTCTCATTTTTCCTTACAGTATCACCCTTGAGTAAAACATAAAAGTCATGAGAATAAAGGAATCACTGATCTTAAGAAAACCCTGATTGCCAAACAAATTCTCCTTGTTATTACCATAGGAAATGTAAAGAGAACAGTGTGGAGAATATGGATGATAATGTTAGGGTGAAAAGAGTCAAGAGGGAACACCTACATATATATATTATAGTTAATTTACTGCTTAACACATTGCATGTCCAAGTCTTCATGTAAAGACAGATAAATTATCATGGTAGATTTTTAAAGTTGTCCATGTTTTTAAATTTGATAAATCTCTGAATTAAATTGCTCTCTCTTATTTGATAAAACTCTGGAGTTACATTTATGGGTCAGTATCTTTACCTTTACATAATAATTAACAATTGTAGTGAGATCTCAGTAAGTTCTTAATGCTGGCAAATTGCTTTAAATATTTTTAAGTGTCTAAAGCTTGGTTTTACATGAAGTCATAGAAATTTTTCGTTTGTATTATACATGTATTCTTTGGCTGCTTCACTGAGCAGGCAAGATAAAAAAAATCTTGTTTTGTGGTACTTTTCAAATTATTTGGTGTAAACTTGTTTCTTATAATAAACCCTCCTTTTACTAAGCTTGATTGGTTGAGGTGGCCAGATAGTGGCCATGCACAATTTTGCAAACCTAGCAAATATCTAATAATCTTGAGCTCAAGCTTGTTCATTGACACATATTTCTAACTGTGTCATTGTGTACCATTCTAAGGGTTTCTGGTACTTCTGATACTCAATGTTACACATGACACTCCACTTTTATCTACATGTATAAGCAATAGGTGTATTTTTTGAACTGTCTTTTCCTGTTCTCAGACAAACTCTACTCCTACACCTTTTTTGTCTTCCCATGCTGGTGAGCCGGTAGGAATGTCTTTCTCTTTATTCTCAGACACCAATCATCCATGGTATATCAGGTTTATCCTTCACCTCCTGGCATACATGCACAAATACTAACTGCTTGTTCTATCATTGTTCTATTATCTTAAATGCATAATTACATGTATGAGTATCACTGGTATATAGAGTAAATGATACATTTGCTTGTTATAAACTAATTTACCCATCTAACAAACTATTTGGGATAATCCCATGCATGAAACATGTGCTGAAGAATTAAAATGGAATTTTAGAAACTAAGAGTAACTTAGCATCCCATGTGAGGTGGCTAAAATTTTCAAATGACATTAAATACTTCTGTCACTATACAATTGTATCATTGCTTATGGATACAGTAACCCTCAGCTAATACCTTGTTCAAGATTAAACATAAAATGCATTATAATTTTTTGTATGTAAAGTGATTGTTTTACATCACATTTAACTCAGTGTTTGAGACACTTTCAAAATATTTGTGACCTTACGCAACAATTGCAACGTACATTGTTCTACAAGTCATACTGTAGGTCTCATGAAATCTGCAGTTTTCATTGTTATAATGAGTAAGGATGTGAGAAAAAGAAGACGGTTTCTCAGCACAAACTTGAGTTAAAGTTGAACCATATAAATACAAGCCCATTATTGATTCTTTCCAGGCACTAGCTTCTTCTCCAGCATCAACAGCAGACTTAGATTCCATGTCTGGTCCAGTGAAGGCCCAAGGACGTGATAAACCAGATTATACCCTGGTTAATTCTCTACTTAACTTGTCAAAGAGTGAGGTAAACATCAAACTTTTGAACTTCTTTTTTTTTTTTATTATTATTTTGAAATTACTTTGTATTCTCTTCTCTGGTCTCCTTGTCAATCAGAAAAACTTGAATGAATAACTACATTGTTCTGGTAAAAAGACACAAATTCCTTGTATACAAATTTGTAATAAAGCTTTACACCAACTCTTCTGTGCTTTGTTCAGTGCTCATCTTTTTTTCATAAGCTGTTTGCAGCACATTTTCATAACAAAAATAATGTTACTACTGTTTGTTGCATTGCAGGATAGTAGAATAGCAGTGAAAGCTTGTGAGGGATTAATGCTGTGTGCCTCCCTTCCTGAGGATCATGCAGCTACTGTAATTATCCTGTACACTCCATTCTGTGAAGTTATGGTTAGTTCATAATAGAATTTTTTGCAATGTGTTATGCTATATTACATCTTTTGCTCTAACTTTGAGACTTTCACCAAATGTTAACATGATAATTATTTTCTAACCATTTCAGGCAGACAGATTAAAAGTATTATTTGATGCCTTGCCAAAAAATATAGAGCCACTGGATATTTCTGCTGTTGCTGCCAAATGGGGGTAGGTCTTTGACTTCAGTAGCTACACAAAATCTATGACTGTGACAGGGTTCCTAACTAGAACAGCTTGCATCATAATTATTAATAACATCTTTTATTTTTGGTCAGGCTTGACCATCAGAGTGATGACGAGGATGTTTCATCATTCCCTGGCAAGAGACGGTTGATCTCATTTTTTTCTTGGTTGGATTATGTGGATCAGCTTTCCAAAGAGGCACACAAGGTTTGTATGCAAAATTGAGCACTTACAGTGATTTCTTTTAAATCATGAAAGCACAGTATTAAGTGCAAACAATGTCTCTTTCAAGGTAGGAAAAATAATATTTAATGCTGCTACAAAATCTGTGCATTGTTTTCTAAATTTTGTTTTTCTCTGATAGTGGTACTAATTGGCAAGTAGGATTATCAATTTTTCAAAATTTCTTTTGCCATAGTGTGTATTGATCAATAAGCTAAGAACAAGTAGCCCAAATTTATAAGATGGTGTTGAAAAATTGTTGTGTAGTTTTAAAGCTGACATTTTAGATCCACAGGCATGAGATCCTTGGATGATTCCTGATTTTTACACTGGAGATAATCAATGTTTGTTGTGAAATAATTTTAAAAAATCCATAATTTACATGGTGATCCATCATTGGCTAGAAAAGAGTTGATAACTCTCATGATTTGTACAGTATGGTACCAATGCATCTGTATTGTTATTGTTTTATAGCTTGTGGCCAAAGCTTTAGCAGTAGGTGTGAGAGAACGTTTTCTACAGACAGTTATTGAGCCAGGTCTCATTCAACAGTGAGTGTTGTTTTGCTCAATCCTTTTGTTCAAAATTTAAGGAAATTATTTTGATAATTATAGTTTCAAAAGTGTGTCAATGTTAAGAAGCTACATAAATTAATTTGTGTAGTGTTTGAATACTTATTTCAGTCACTACAACTGTATTAGACTGAGGTGTTGGAATTGAATCAAGTGAATGTATTTCAATGAGAAATTTTGCAACTATACTTTTACCAAGGTGGTATTAATAAAATTAGAAAGTCATGTTTAATACTTGTGTAAATATGTTTATAATAAGCTAAATCCAGCATGTGTATTATAATCATAGGGTCTTACTTCATACATGTACATCAGATGTGCATTGTAAAAACATATGGAGCAGGCTGTGCTAAATCTTTGTATTTTATTTCATTGTTAGATCAGAGCTTGGTATTATCACTACGACAGCTGTGTTGAGGAGATGTGTGAAAGCTCTCACTTCACCTCAACTCCTACGAGGTATCTCCTCATACTTGTACTTTGAGAATTGTGGATGTTACCCTCCTAGCATTGGAAAAACTGATTGTTACAGACTGAGGAAGTTAAAGAAAAAGTGCTCCTCAAAATTTATTTTTTCTTCAATCCATTGTTTGTAAAACCTATAAAATGATTTTACTGTGTTATGAACTAATGAGGATAATTCTGTCTACTATAGACATAAACTTTAGGTAATTACAGCTGTAGGTAGCCTAAGATAGGTGATCACTAAGGTAGTTTTGCCACATGAATTTGAATCAGTATTTGTCTATCTTTTTCAACAGAAATGTGTATATTTCTACTTGGAGAGGAAACAACACCAGAAACTGCATTTCAAGCTGGAGATCATAAATTACGGCAGACACTTATTGAAAGATGTGATCACTTATCTGATGAGGCATGTGGATAAGATGTTAAAGTCAACTTTCAAATTTAAATGTTTTTTGTTTGCCCTATGGGCTAGTTTATTTTGGTAACCCAGGGTATTGAAGCTGCCAACTCCTTCCTTGTTTCATTATCTATTTTCAGGTCAGTATAGAAACACTAAAATTGTTTGAGACATTACTCGACAAACCCTGTGATATGATTCTAGACAATCTTGTACTCCGAAACCTGAAAACCAGAAAGTATTATGCTGTGCCTACAGTTACCAATGGTGATACAACAATTCACACACCAGTGGTAGAGAGCCAAGCAGAAATTTCACCAGCTACAACTCCTGTTAAAAAACCTCCACCATCACCAACATCACCTTCCACCCCTCCACTCACTCCAGATGGGTTAGGACCAGGACAGATTGGTAATGATATTGACAGAGAAGAAGTGGAACAAGTTGTAAATAGGTACATTTAAAAAAATCTATATGGCAATAGTATTTGTACAGATTTTCACACCATATTTTTGTCTCTATTAATGGTTTCTGTAACAGTTTTATTTCCCTAGTTCCTGATGAAATAAAAACATCAGCACTAATTGGTGATGCAGGCTATGACACATACTTGAGAGATGCCCACAGACAGGTAAATAGTTGAAGTTACTTCAATTGCATTATGTTTCTTTTTAATTACTTATCTGGAGAATCCCCGTTTTTGTTTTCTTAGTTTTTTTTCTTTCAAATAGTGTAATCAGCGTGCTTTACAGACAGCTGCATTTGGTTGGCCCTCAACTCCAGTGCCCCCTCATGGTAAATTGCTCAAGTTATCTCAACGTATACTGAGTTTGTGTGTTCATGAACATGTATATGTGATTATCTTTTATAAATCAAAGTGCAATGAACTTTTCTATCATGTACTAATTGAGATTTTATTTAAAGTTTTGACTTTTTTTTTTCCAAGATGTGGAAGACAGCAGAGAGAACTTTTACGAAGGGGCATTCTTGAGTATGCTCTTCAAGAAACTACAGAGACTGTTAGATCAGGTATTTTATTTGATCAGGCTAATCATGATTAAATTATTTATATTAAGTACATCAAGGTGGTGAACAGAGCTTGAAGATAGTGATAGCCAGTGTGAAGCAGATGTTCTTGAGTTCAACATTGGATGTAAGGTGAAGTGG
This sequence comes from Pocillopora damicornis, assembly GCF_964200805.1. Classification (NCBI taxonomy): domain Eukaryota; kingdom Metazoa; phylum Cnidaria; class Anthozoa; order Scleractinia; family Pocilloporidae; genus Pocillopora; species Pocillopora damicornis. The sequence continues at coordinate 17,947,522 of NC_142671.1, forward strand.
GTTCATTGTGTAATAGAAGATTCGTACAGTGAGGAGGTATCAAGGATATCAGCCATCTCATCCCTCTACACCAAGAAAAATTGATAAATATAAATCTATATTAATTAGTTGAACATCATGGCATGCCCCTAGATGCAAATAGTGACCCCCTACCTGACTACACATCCTGTGTTAGGAAGAAAAAAGAAGGACACTTCTAGGTTATAGCTTTTACAGTGATTGTAATGTGTAAGTTTGTGGCTACTTAAAATCTGTGTTTAGATTGTTATTTGGAAGTAGGTGTTTTGACAGATATAAAAATAACAGTTAGATTCCTTTTTTGACAGCCATATGATGTGAACCTCCAGGTTACAAGTGTAATAGCATTGTTATCACAGTTCAATCATCCTCAACTACAAGAATTCCTACTGAATGCTTCCCTGCCTCTGTCACCAAACTGCCACTCTCTTCATTCAACTCTTCAAAATGTGAGTACTAGAAGGTATAATGTATATTTGAAACTTTATGATCAGTCAAATAATATTTGAACTTGATTTGTGTGTCTTGAAAGTCAGCAAAAAAGTGAGTGAAGTCTTTTTACCCTCTTGGTTTTCTTTACTTGTAATTTTTGGTTAATCTTGCCTCTATCTAGTTTGCTTTCATGATTTACTAAACATAACCTTTTCTAAATGTTCAGTTAACTTGAAAGTTTCATGTCTCATCGCAGAAGTTAAGAGGAGAAATTAACCTGGTATGATTTTTTTTAAATATTAAATAATGTTTGTATTACTCAATCCATTTATTATTTGTAGGTTGTTCAAGATCTGAGAGGCAGAGTACAAAGACTACCCAACTTTCAGAGAAATGTTGTTGCTATTAGGAGACAACTGATGGGCCTTGCCACATCACCTGAGCATAAGAGGTACGCAGCCTATGCATTTTAACTCCTAAGAGTGACTGGGATCTAATCTCTCCTTACAGTATCACTGCTGAATCAAACTGTAAGGTCAAGTCATGAGAATAAGGAAAATTATCAAAAACTATAGAAGCTCTTGATTTTCAACCAAATTATCCTTGTCAGTACAATAGGAAATTTATAAAAATATAGATATTGATGTGAAGGTGTAAAAGGTTAACTTGTACAGAGTAGCAGTATGTTACACTGGCGGCCAAAATAACTTATTATTTTATGAGCAGTAGAAAAGTTATTTTCATTTTAATCTTCAAGTGCAAATGTCGTACTACACAATTTAATAAGCACATTTAAAGAGCCAAGTGTTAGCTGTGACCATATTTGTAACAAAATCAAATACTACTTTTCATAATGTTTTATGATTATAGTGTAGTCTCTATTAATCATCTATGTCAACAAATTAATTTATTGAACCATTTGGCTTGATATTATTTAAACAAACTACTGTTATCATTTTGTAGTCTCAGTGAAAGCAACCTCCTTGAAGCTGCAATAGTACTAGAGGAATTTTGCAAGGTGAGAACATGTAGAAGAGCATACATTTATTTAGCATTGTTTGTAATGTTTGGAAAGGCATGGGGACAAGAAAAACATATATATGGCATGTTTTCAATTATTTTGTTCTTCCTTTTGTCTGATTTATGTGCAACAGTACAAAGTTAGTGAGGAATTTACCCTTAACCCTTCAATTCCCAGAAGTAGTCAACATGTAACTTCTCCCTGTAATATTCATACATTATTCAGCAAACAGGTAATGAGAATACTCAAACTTATCAGGTAGTAGTTATCCTGGTCTAACACTGAGTTCTCACACCAGCTAGAGGGGAGAATTAACCATCAGATCTTGGGATTTAAAGGATTAAATACCCAAGATCCAGTAAGCAATTCTTCCTTCTAACTACCGTTTATTGCTTTGTGAATTAGACAAACAAATGTGGTTTAATTTAACTAGAACATTTCATGTTGCCACATATCTGTTCAGTAGTAGATCACAGATGACCTTAAAATGTGGTGAAAACCCAAAAAATTGGCACAAGGTACAACCAAGTGTCTCACTGATGCAACCTTCCCTCCTTAATTATGAATAAAATGAATACTGTCATGTTAACCTTCATATTAATAAAATAGTTCTACCTTTTGAAACAGGAATTAGCGGCAATTGCATTTGTTAAAGCAACAGAGAGGGTACAAGGCCGATGACAGGATGACTAGTTGATTGCATGAACACAGTAACTTGTGTATATCAATAAATATAGATCTAGATAATATATTTGTGGCTTTATTGTTTGGTTCCCTTTTAATGGAAAGATATGGGACCAACCCCATGGATTTGGGGATTTATAAAGTTACAGGATGTGTTCAGGGGGGGTTTACTTTGTACTGGCTTTTTTTGCAAACTTAGGTAACCAAGAGAGGAATCACCTTGAATTTATTAGAGTCTACACATAATTTTAAATGAGTTGTATTCATTTCAGTAATAGTTACTGAAGTATGTTTGAAGTGTGTGTATACCCCAGGGCTGTTGGATTTAGTCTCTGCTGTTTCTGTGGGTGTGATCTTAACAGTAGTTGTAAAGAGATTATTTGTCTTATTCAAGTTGATCATCAAACATTTATCATGTCTTTTTTGTGGTTGTCTATGCAACCTGCAGAGAGTGATAAATTAAGACACATTGTATATGCACCAAAATGATTAATTTTCAAGTCATTTAGAAGGTTCAAATTGGCTCGAAAAGAGATATTGAATTCCAGAAATGTTATACAACATCATATTTTGTACATTGGTTTCAAATAGTGAAAATTATTTCTGTACTTGGTTGAAACATTCTTGTTGTGGGGATTAACCAGGTACCAGTAATATATTTTGCATAATGTGGTGTAGGTGATCCATAATTACAAACAATGCGATGATTCCTTAACACTTGGATGAGGCTAAAAAGAAATAAAATGGTAGCTAATTGTAATTGGGAGTTGTCTACTTTACAAGGATTTTCTGGAAATGGAAAAAGATGATGGTAAATTTTAAGTTGTTGAGTAACTAAGTAGCAGTTTTCAAAGAATCCTCTCTTCAGTATACTTAGGAAGTCTAAAGGGAGATATAAATTATAATAACACTGCACACTTGTCATCAAACTTTATCCTACATTCTTAATTTTAAGTTTGGTTTTATTCTCTTAAAGGTGAAAAAGTTGAAATATTTAATAATAGTATTATTAAAAAGATTATCTTGCACACATCTTGCAACTATATTATGTACTTCAACTGTTGGAGATATTTGTAATAAAAATTTTTTACCGGGAACAAGACAAACATGTGTGATGTCTTTTCTGTTTTGCAACACATTTTTAGCAAAAATGTATACTATTACATTTTCACATGCACAACTGTACATAGTAAAAGTATGCAAAACTCAAGATTCCAATCTCAAGGAAGTCTTTTGGTGTGTAAACTCATAAACTTTGGATTCATTTATTGATCTTGAATTTGTTTATTGAAAAGGTGTTCTAAAATCGCACTTTGAGTAGTGGTAGAAACTTCCTGCTCTTCTTTGATTAGTCACTCTTCCTCCCCTTGAATAGATCAACTTTCTCCTTTTGGTAGTGAGAAGGCTTAAAATGATATACATTTTAAGATGAGGCACCTGCTTTGAATTTAGTTGTCTTCTGCCTCACAATGCACTACCAAACACATTGACCATGTGTGACAGCTCATTCCCTCATAATTTGCTTTTTATTTGAATCAGAGCACATCATTTTACCAATTTATGGTAGTTTTGAAACTTCCTCTAGTGAGTTTCTGGAACTGGTTGATAGGGAGTGAGATGTGTGAAATTATGTTGCCTAGTTGGTTATCCTTTGGATATTTTCTTACACTGGGCTTCCTAAATAGACAGCTTGTGAAGTGAAGAACTGTAGGAAATTTAATATTAATCAAATTTATTATGTGCCAAGACAGATGTAAAAGCCCTGAACAAAAATTTATCCCACAACTTCAGGTTCAAGCGTGAACTTGAGATGCTTATCCCCTCTCTTTACTTCAACCTCAAAGGTTTCTCCTCTGTTTACATGTCGGTACACTTCTTTATTGGACACTATTTTGTTGCCATTTATTTTTGTTATTATATCACCAGGTAGCACACCAGCCCTGAAAGAAATAATTAAAACCATCTTAAAATCATATGTATCTCAAGCATTAGTCTAAAATAAAATCTTTGCCTTCATCTCCAATTGTAGGTAAAAAAGTCTTCCTGGTTTATAATTAAATGGTTGAGAGAGAAAACCTATTCTTGAGTTTTATAATCCCAGAATAACAAGCACTACAACTAAGTGAAAGGTGAGTTGGAGCACAAGAAGTTCAAGCCATAGCACCTTTCCTAAAATGGCTTCCAAATTAAAGATGAATAAATTTGACATGAAAATACATGATCTGGATATTGTGTTCTGACCAATGTGCCTCACTATATCAAATAAATTTGTGCTTTGGGTCCAACAAAGATGGTATAGTTCTCAAAACCCCTGACTGTATATCCACGGTTCCATAATTCCCCAATTTATTGTATTCCTGCATTTTTGCAGCTATGAAGTCACTATTTCACAGCTGAAAAACAAAATCAGGGTGCTTATTCAGAAGCCAAGTTTCCTCAGCCACAATTTTTGGAGAAGGATTTAATCCAACAATTTTTTCAAAATCCTACCTATGTGCTGGTGATCCATAGTTAACTTGTGGAATAAACACTCCAGATTTCACTTTATTGAAACTTTGGTCCCTTTGCCGCAGTTGCTCCAGTATCTGTGGAGTCAGTGTCAACATGCTGACACCAATATACCAGCGTTCATATGGAGCCAGTTGTCTCTTCAAACTTTTGTTCTGTGTGAGTTTACCACTCTTAAATCTCTCTATTGCTTGTGATAGAAACTCTTTAGCAGTGTCAATAGGTATGGAAAATGAAATTCCACTCGCAAATCTTACAGTTATTGCATTGATCCCAATAACATGACCATCCTAAAACAAAACAAAAGTCTTGTCAGGAACTGGTATTTCAACTAACAGTAAAAATTATGTTATAAATGCAGTGCCCATTCAATTTACCTACAATGTAAAACCATCAGGCATGCACACAAGGTAATAAGTTTGTTGAGGTGGTGAAAGGTGGTTGCAGTAATGAGTTTGTGGAAATGAAGGTTTGCACTTGGAAAATAAAGAAAGGTTTGGTGTGCCATAGACAACTACAAAGTGATTGGGGACAAGGCTGTGTGTGTGTCTAAGAAGGAGGTGTAAGATAAACTGTAATCTCCTTAATAATAATATGAAGAGCCTTGTAGTGATGACACTTGTAGTTTACATTTTAAAATTTTAATCTATCCTCTGTTTTACTGAACTACATGTGTAGAGCAAAGGAAACGTTAGTGAAAAAGAAAAAAAAAACACAATGACTATAGAAATATTCATGTTCATTCAGGTCTGCAGTTGGTTAGTATACATAAATGAACACAAAAAGGATTCAATAAAGGGTAGTAACATAACCATTATAAAAGAGGTGGAATGGTAGAGTTTTACCGACATGACTAAATGATATCATTCTACATAAAACAAAGAAAGACATGGCTTGAAATAGTAATTAACTTCCTTTTTAATAAATATGACCATTCATACAAAGCCAAGTGAAGATCTCTGATTTAAGGTATAAAACAGGGAACAGGGAATCTTATTGATATTATTGTTCATGATCTTAAGGATTCTTCCAAGATCATCAAACTCTTTTCTCTATGTCTTCATACACACCAGATTAACCAGAGGTCCTCCTGAGTTTCCAACCTTAAGAAAGAAACAGATTCAACTTAAAATCAGCCCGATAATCAAAATGTAGATAAAATTTTTATGGCTCCTCAAGGCTTCAAGCTCAACTTTTTTCAAAGTCACCATTTGACCACCTAAAATCCAAGAGAGGTTGCCACAGTGATTTAAGAGTAAAGTGATTACAAAAAGTTGAAACAACATCATGTACTGTAAGTAAAAAACTTCCATTTGCTGGAAATCAAATTACATTTATTGCTGCATCTGTCTGGATATATTCCATCTCCGGGTTTGGAAGTCCAATCTCTCCACCTGCACGATGCACTGTACTGACAATCCCAGCTGTTATAGTGTTACTGAGCTGGAGAGGGCTGCCCATAGCTACAACCCACTCTCCTGGTCTAATTGTAGATGATGAACCAAGGGTAAGTGTTGGGAATTTAATATTCTAGAATGAAGATGAGAGAGCCTGCATGAAGTATTTAACTTATTATTAAAATATACTGGTAAACAAACCTTACATGTTTGTTTGTTTGCTATGTTATCACTCTGATTGGCTGAAAAAAAATGCAGTTTCCAGTTAACACAATGCAGAAGAGAGGTTATTCAGGCCAGAAAAGGGTAGTAAATATTCAGCTGGGGTCTCAACATAAAGAAAATTGTTGGTTTGATTGAACACAACTTTTGTGGCCAAGTAACACATATAAAATTTTCAGGGTTAGAAATTATTATCTAAACATTATATCAGCCCACTTTGCCGCTGCATAATTTATTATGTTATCAACATGTAATCACAATTTTTCATGTGCAATTTGGAATTAATAAGCACTAATACACATTTTAAAAGACTGCTGGCCCTATCAACTCATGCAATTTTGTTTGTTATTGAGAAAATTTCTTGAGCTATTATCCACTAAAAGCAACGCAACCCTAAAAATGTAAATTTTAGATAAGTTTGTACCTTATCCGACTCTAGCTGCACGACTGCCAGGTCATTTTCAAAGTCAAGATCTACAACGATGCCACTAAATTCCCTTCCATCCTTTAGCTTCACAGTCACTTTTGTAGCGTTCTCTACGACGTGTGCATTTGTCAGAAGCATACCGTCCTCAGTTACTATAAACCCAGAACCCGAGCTAATGGGACCTGTGTGTCCCATGAACCCGAATCCCGCGCGTCGTCCCGTGATTTCTATGTACACAACAGCGGGTGCAGCTTTTTCCACAGCGTCTGCAATAAAGTTGAACGTTGTAGATCGTGGGGGTGATCCAGAATCGGCTGAATTTACCCCATCCTGAAATTTTGTCTTTGCTGCAACCGTCAGGCTACGATTACCAGCCAGTTCATTCTCTCTGTGCTTGGATAACAGATATCCAAGGGAGAAGCCAACAGCTAATGAACCCAATAAAGTCCAGGGAAATCGTTTACTTATTTCTTTTGTTTCTATACTAAATCTCCTACACAAAGGACGAATTTCTCTCTCTTTCCATCGATGTGAAGGCCACAACACTTCTCGACATTTAGGCCATCTTCTCCACATACCCTGAGCCGCCATTTTGATGAAGAGTATCAGGAACCACTCTTCCCCGGAACGATTGCGTCAAGGCGGGTCCTGGGAACTAAGGAAAAGTCTCACTAGTGGTTGTAGTAGTAGATCTTTATTTAAACTCAGTTAAGAGTCTTCAGTTATACTAATAGTATTTTAATTACAATCATCTGTAAAAATTTAAAATAACTATAAAAAACTATTTACAAGATTACCGAGAGGGAATCGAATGTTTCAAGTGCGCGGTTGATTTCCTTCTTAAACTGCCCAATTGATCTAATCGCCCTAATATTCTCCGGAAGATAATTCCACAGTAAGGCACCGCTATAGCCAAAGCTACGTTTCAAATAGTCAGTGCGCGGCTTGGGTAAGTTTAACTTACGGAACGAATCACACAAGTCATAGTCTGTGTGTTGCTCACTGATTAAATCATGCAAGTACACTGGGGCTAACCCGTTGAGGGATTTAAACATCATTATAGCTTTCTGCTTTCTTCTTCTTAATGATAGCTGGTCCCACTTCAAAGTTTCAAGAAGCAGGCTTGAGTTTACCTCACAGTTGGCTTGTAGAATAACCCTAGCTGCTCGGTTTTGCAACTTTTGTAGTTTCTCACATAGATAAGAACTCAATCCATCCCAAACGGGGGCACAATAATCGAAATAAGGTTGGATTAAAGCGTTATATATTTGTACTGCAGTGGACTGAGAGATGAGGGACCTAATGCGCCTCAGAGCACCTATTGCCGAGGATATCTTTCTGCATAGTTCTTTGATGTGATTAGACCATGAAAGTCGGTCATCAATAATTAAACCTAATGATTTGGCATGCTTAACCCTGCAAATTGGGTGGCCATCTAGTTGGATATTAATCTCACTACAATTTTCTGCAAGGAACTTTTGACGAGTGGACCACCGATAGCATTTAAGTAACAAAGGGAATACATTACAAAATTGTCTCAAATACATCCACCATTGTATTTTCCCAATGAAAATTGGCCGGAAACGGACGGAGCGCGCGGCGCAGGCGCCTATCAGCGATTACTCACGGCAAACAAAAATAATAATTCAAGAGGACATGTGCCTACAAAATGTCTCTCATCTCTCTCGTGCTCATTCGGTCGGCGCGTATGTACTTGGGTGTTATTTTTATCCCTCACCGCCTTTCGCACTTTGTTTTTTTTTCCTTTTTTGTATGGGATTTTAACGTCATCCCGGCTTCTGGCACGATCTCGGCGATATATCCTGAAGGGGAAACCACAGCGTTGTCCTAAGCCACACCAGCGATGCAATTTCCTGTTAATTTTTTTTAAAATTTGATTTATCCAATTTAAGTCTAAAATTGATTTTAAGTGTAGAAGCCACCAGATTAAAAAAGGCACATTCAAGTTTTAAGGGGAATAAAAATAAAAACGGAACACGGAAAGTGATAGACATGAAAAAGGGAACGGCGAAGTGAATGTACGTAACGGATTCAAAAGTCACCGCGAAAGTACTAAGGGTCTTGAAACGCAGTAAAACGAGCCAGTGTAATACAAGAGAAAAAACCTTCGTAACAGCTACCAGCTCATCAATCTTTTCAGCATTTTTCATTTCTATCCAAAATAGGCGAACTAGTGTTTTAAGAAGGTACCCAAAAGGAAAGGGTTATCATTTCGTCAAGAGTAACTTGCGAACAGGCCCTCATTATAAGTGCTTTGGTACGAGTGTTTCTTCACCCGCCAGAAAGTATCCGACGACAAGAGGTCAGCAAGGGGTCTAGCACTTTAAAAATAAGTCCAAACCCCTCCCAACTCGTCTCAAATCTTGCCGCTGGCGGAAAAACGCGCCGGCTAGCCAGCCTACAGGCTTGCTCGCTGGCTCTCGAGTATATCCTCATCGAAAAAGAACTTAAAACTCGGAGGCGGAGTATCTCCAGTATGTTCACAATCCTCGGGGAAAGATTATCGCAAAAGAAACATCTTCCACCGTTGAACAATAAAAGGTTATCAGTCAAAGATAGCAAAAAGCCGATTACCAGTACCCCTGGCACTCGCTATAATTTCGGTTATTTCAAAACGACAACCTTTAAGTTAAATGTTATTTTATAACCCTCTGAAAAAGCTGCTTTCTTAGGTGAAGAAGAAGCCATGGAAATATGATAAAAATGACAAGAATAAGAGCTCTTGTCGTAGGAAGTTATTCCTTCTCATTGTTGTTATCTTAACTTAAATTCTATGGAAAGGATGCAGAAGGTTCACGGGAATAATTTTTTTTTGGACCCTGAAAATTTTGAGTAGTTCCGCTTGATCTTCTTTTCATCAAGTTACCAAAGTTGCGACGGTGAAATATTTTTCTGGTATTCACAGTGCGCGAACCACCATGATAACTACTTTGCTTGCGCTCATTATTGACTGTTTTCAACTTTGACCTCACGAGTAGACAACCGTCACAAATGCTTTGAGTGGGGGAGGAAATTTAACAAATTCTATTAACTCTTCTGTCGACACACGCGTACATGCCCTCCAGAAAACTAGAAATTATCAAAGTGGGAGATATTTGCCGCATGGAATTTCGAATAAACCGTTATCTAATTTCCATTAACTAGCTCAAGAATGTAATCCAGACAAAGTCAATTATATTCAAAACCAGGTTCACTGAAATCGCCACGGGAATCGAAATGACTACGACTGAAAGCCTCTCTCCCTCCGGAGGTTTTCCCTGTAATTCCCATGACTGTGACTGAGGCAGAATTTCTCCTTAATAATATCAATACAATATCAAGCAGGAAAGTGATGGGAATAGAGAAAAATATAAATTAAGGAATTATTAGTCGATCCAATACCAAGTTCAATGAGCTAACATTGTAACAATTGCATTGCAGACAGTAAGGAGAATTACTAAATAGACCTTGGGAGAGAAGAGGTTAACAAAGCCTTCTCAGTGTCGTCAATAGCCTTCTCTTTGACCACTCATTCAAGGTTTTACTTTTCAATATATGTTGGTGTCAGTAATTTTGCACAGTGCTGTGCGCGGTCTTAAACCAACCCCATAAAAAGAATAGTTGACACTTTGTTGACACATTTTTTTCATCAGTTGCAATCACCGCAGGATATCGATAATCCTCTCTGAATATAACTTACGAAATTAAGAAAAATTGAGAATAATCTATCTTAAGCCTTAGGGTCCACTAAAATAGACCATCGTATTTAGTTTGGAAAATAGAGAACAACTTCCCTTCGCGCTGCTTTAAAGGTCAAGGAAAGTCTCACGTATGTTCAAGTGGATCCTTTTCTCTGATACTTACTGAGTCATCAAGGTGTTATGCAGTCACGTATCATTTATTCCTCTAGCAAACATCCTCAGAGATTTTACCCAATCTTGATCTCTGAATGATAAGAAAAGAATCGATTAAAGCAGAAGTACTGATTCATCCGTATGGCTCGGTAAAACAACTAAACGTTTTCCATGGGAAGTAGTAAATGGCCTTATCAAGAACTGGCTCAAAACCCAACTTCCCTATCTGATGAAGGGCTAACTCGCGAAATGTCGGCTTTAGAGACTCGTTACGATGGCCAATTCACATTATCATCTCAGTTGATTAAACCAAATTATCTTTGCTATCTACAATTTGGGAGTATAAAACGGAACAACGCATCATTCTTCACTGTTTTATGTTCCATAACCATTTGTTACTTATCTAAGGAATTTTTGTTAACTGATCCTGAAAAAATGCTCCACGAATTTAACATTCTTGTGAAGAAAATAAGAGAGATAGTAAATTTTAACTTAAGCCGTCGAAAAAAAGAAAGATTTTACTGGTTTTGTCCATCGCGTGTGACAAGTCTGAGTCCCCCCCCCCCCCCCTCCCAAAACCGGGCTTTCGACCCCTTATCATTATTCTACTTCATCTACACGCACAACACTTTCGTTTTGATACGACCTTGCCATCGGGTATCGCGCTCCTATGCTTTACCACTGAGTTAGAGAGAACTCGATTGCTATAGGTTAGCTCATTTATTATCAGGTTCATACGTTCCAAGTGAGTGGGGTTCGATTCCCCAACGAAGTTGGTGTCTGGTGACCCTCGGTCTATGGTGAACCCAAACCTAAGGCATTATAAGTTACCCATGGGTTTGATCAGACTTGATGTACGGCAGACATTGCACCGTCCTCACGAGAGCTTGGCCGTTCACCTCAAACACACACTCACAAGAAAGGTTCAAGCGTCCTACATAATGCAAGAAACAGCAATGGCATTCCTGTTGCGCTCTGTTGCGCACTCGAGATGTTATCGATGTTTTTTTTTATATATTTGAAGTGTTATTGATGAAGAGTTTATCTCGGAACTATCATTTCTTCAACCAAAAGAATGTCTGGTAGAGATGGTACTATGCTATTTATCTCTTTCTTCTGGGTGGGCGCCCTTAAATCGCGATTGAAAAAATGTCGCAAAAATGATAAAAGAACTCCTATAATGTATATCCACAAGTTTATTCCGGTAATTTGTTGAAATCATATTTCACATGCAGGAAGTAGTTGGCAAACGTGTAAAGACACTAAAAATTGACTACTCCATCAATTAGTGGTCATAGAGTTCTCTCAAGTGGACATGGACAATTATTTGTGTTATGTACCTTTGGCCCTTGTGTGGACAACGAAAGCGCACAGAAATATAATAATGAATTAATATGGTTAGGTTGATCGAGAAGCTAACATAATATAGGGGAGAAAATATGTGGTAATAAACTTTTGGAGATTCTGTAATTAGGAAACAGGTCAGGTTTCTGATGATGTTAATTATAAGATGTTTAGACGGTGTTAACTTTTCACACCCAGGTTCGCGATAGAGACTATGCAGCTTAAGTTATTCCGTGAGGTTATCGTGGAGAGCGATTCAAGTGCAATAAAGAGTTTCCAATTATTTGAATACTTTCTGCTGGCTAACATAACACTGGTAATGCAAGTCTTTTTTCTTTGGTCTTTCTCTTCACAGTGATAATGTTCCCTCGCATTTGTTTTCCAGCCAAAAAAGCATAACCATAAAAGCTTTCACTATGTCTAGTTTGCAAGAAACATCCGTTTCCTGTAGTCATCTTTCTAGGTATTTGTGTGGGTGATGCCATTCTAGGAATTCGCCTTTTGGTGGTTTGAAAATGATCACTGTTTTTTCGAGACCGACATGTTCCCATTTTTACTTTCTTGGGCTGCGCAACTGAGCAACAAATTAATATTAGCATGATGCCATCCCTTTCTTTTTATCTTATCCAGAAACAAAAAAAAAAAAAAAAAAAAAAACTAGAGTCAAACATGACTTCGTCGCGGAAAATAGAAGACTTAAACATCTTTCGTGTATTTTCCGCCCAGATTTCAAATGGAAACTCGAGAGACTTTCCTTGAAGGATATCAGTGCAAGGAAGGAAGTTTACCGACAAAACAAAATTAGCATTAGCTTACAAAAATCTATTGTCGTTGACTTTTGAAAACAGAACATAACCTCCTTAAGTTCACATGCACTATTCCTCACTGTTCAGTGTTCCATACACAATTGTCACCAGAGTGGGAAGTTGTGCCGATCAATATCGTACGTTTATTTCAGTCGTTCGCAAATCGTGATCATGTTCTCAGATAAACCCCACTCTAAGTTAAGAGGCCAGAAAAGGATCCGACCAAGCTCTAGTACATACACCTCTTCCTAATAGTCAAGTGAAGCATTTATCAACAGAACCCTAGTTACACGGCACCGCCGACATTTCATTTAATTTGCTTCAGGCTAGTCACCTGGATGGTCCTCCAGGATGGTCTCTTTCGGCTTTGTCCCACAAGGGGAAGCATACAGGAAACTTTACTTTTCAACCAGTCAGGAAACCAATACAAATATCCTTACGTCGTTTTAATTGCATTTCGAAAATTTGTTATGATGTCCGCTTGTTTTAATCCATCAAAATAGATTCACACTTTTGACTTAAATGCCAAGATCTGTTCCGACAGAGAGCTAATTTGAAAGTTTCTCGCATAATGCGTACAGCTGCTAGCAAGTATCGTCAAATCCGTTTCAGGCGTTCAAGAATAACATCAGTTTTATAGCTGCTCAAGTTTTTATCTAACTTCTAAATAGGTCGACCTAAAGGTACAGTAACCCTAAAAATTGATAAAACTAAAGGGAATCTGATGATTTGAACTACAAATATGCAACTTTTATATCTCGATTTCGTGATGTCGACAGATCTTCTTAAGTCCCGCAACTTCATTACACCCGGCACTGTGTGTGGCATGAAATACGGACAATAATAAATGAATAAACGAAAGAAATATCGCTACAAAGACCTTCCAGGCGAACAACACTTTCTCGATGAGGTTAAATAAGCCATCTGCGCGTTATCTTCTCAGTTGTTCAAGCTTTGGAGCCGACTATAAGTTTCCTGCGCGATCATTTTTGTTTGGAAGTTCCTGGGTTGTTGTTGTTGTTGTTTTTTTTTTAACGATTCCTTTCGTATTCTTCCTTTCCTTTCTTTCTACTGTTACGAGTACAGTACGTTCGGTTAGCGAAGTTATGAGAAAGAAGCGTGAAAAAATTGACAACTGTGGTAGCACTAACACAGAAGAAGAATTTCCGCCTTTGGAATTTCATGTTGCGTGCCTCAGCTTATCAGTACTGTATAAGCTTGTCTTAAGAAAACATAGCCCAGACTACCTATGGTTGGCCGCCACTCCTACCGGTTTTATCACATCAATTATTTGGCCGTAACACAATCACCTGATAGTGTTATCACTCAGTTTGCTTTATTATTAATATTAATTACAATTAAATTCAATTTATTTACAATTTGCTGGCAATATACCGTTTTAAAATATGTTTCCTTGAACTTAAAAAATGCAAAATTCTTTACAATCCCGAGTAAGTTCTTAATGCTGCAAGGTTCTTAATAAACCGCCCCATAATTTACATAGCATTTTCCAAAATAAAGTCAGCGTTCTCGCAAATAAATCTCTGAATATGTCGGTCGCAACGCGACGATTATTCAGTCTACAAACCAATGCACCATGACATTAAGTGGTGTCGGTGAAAACGGCTGGAGATTGTCATCGTTGTTGAAGTTGACGAAGAGATTCGATTCGGCCGCAATATTAAGGGCCCCTACTCGCACTTACGACTTTTACGTGAATTCTCCAATCTCCTCTACAGCGAGAAACTCAACCAAAAAAGCTCACAAATACTTGACAAATTTCTCTTCCACATGGAGAGCATAAGTCCAAAGTAGAGTCTCTTGGTAAAAAATCGCGCAGATTTTGAGTTAGACGAGCCGCGTCTTTTGATCCATACGCACCAACGTAAGCCTCCTCGTAGCGAGTTTTATACGCAGCCGCCTCGTTGTCCAGCCTGGCGTACTCCTCTAAAAGACAACGAGTCAAAGAACTAGAGCTTGATCTTCTTCGAGAATCTGTCTTTTCAGCCATGGTTAGTTTTCTTTTCAATGTAAATCGCGAAGACTCCGGAGCTCTCCACCTCTCTTTATTTCACAACAACGTAACCTCTTCTAAGCAGTATGCGGAAAATTTGCTATTTTATGGACAGTCAGGTCAACGCCAATAACTTTTCGACAGCTTGTCATGAGAACATCATTCACAGCACATCTGGTCTTATTCTTATCCGACGGAGACGTGATTGTGTGTTGAATCAGCCAAGCTGCACGGAGCACCGCCCGGTTGGGTCGATCTAAATTTAGTACCACCCACCGGAGGTGAAGTGTTTTGGTCCATTGTTATGCAGGTGAAACGGAAGCACGTCACATCTCTATTTCAAGATCTACGCTGTCTCACAACCTGACAAAGCTACGATTTATTTTGGAATGAAGTCCAAATAACCAATCCCACAGCGCTCCAAATTAACTTAAGAAAACCAGAAAGCTCATTGATGATCGCTAACCAAATAAAGACCCATCGATATGAAAGTTGAATTGTTTTCGGATGAACTGTCCGCCCTCTAGGGCCAAAACAGAACAGATGGCGCAAACAAAGTCGGACAATACCTTCCTTGTAGCGCCATATGAACTATAATAAGATTTTTTTTCGTGGACTGCGGAATAATTGCCGGCGTTTGGGTTACTCAACGAAATTCAAAGACACAAAGCTTGTTACAGGATCTGCTTCGAAATAATTGGGAAGCAACTGATCAAAATAAGTGAAGTAAAATGAATTGGATCAAGTACGTGATAAAAAGATTTGTTTGAAATAGCCAAGCTTTGGTGATTACTGGTAAGAATTAAAGTAGTTTGTTATGCAAAGGTGACAGCCGAACATCTTTCACCAGCCACAAAATTCTCAGAAATTGGAAAAAAAAACGATCTGGTAGGATAAATTTGCAAACGCCTCTCGAAAGGACTGTGTGGAAAGTTTGTTTGACTTCTAAATGAATTGCAACATCACCCAACGTGACGACTTTGCAATTCTGAATTGACACAATTACCCGAGAGTATTTTTCATTTTCTTAAGATCGAATTTATCTCTGTTTTCAAAGCAAAAAATAAAATTAAAAATTGGGCGCCTTAAAAACAGATGGTCAAGCTGTTGCCTTGATTTATCTACATATCGAGTCCTTTGTTCTAAATTTAGCCATTACTAACAACGGTACTTATCATAAATTAACGAAAAGTAAGCAATATCGACCACTTACTCCTACAGTTTTCCTTTGGATGGTGTTATGGTGTCTGATAGCCTAGCGTCAGTGTCAATAATTGTATCTTGAATTTGAAAACCCGTAAAAAAAGTGGGTCACCTGCACACAATGTGGACCGACAAAACCAAAAATAGTGGGAATTTATTAAACGTGTGTGAGCGTTCAACTTCAGTTGATCTTTTCGTCTTCTTTAACACACCGTTTCACTGATAATCAACTACCTTCCGCGAATCGATACGGGTGAAAACTGAACAACACTTGTGGTATTTTAGTCGCATTTTCAAGCCCATTACTTCACGTTTCGCCATCCCAAATCTTTCCGACAATTTCCATATTACAAGTTTGTGAACTTTCACACGTCTAAAATTTTCATAGTATAATTGCCACAAAAAGTAGTGTGAGAGACATACGTGCACCACAGCGTGCCCTTGTATCCGGTGTGACGCGAAAAAAAGAACAAAAATAAATGCTGAAAATTTTAAACGCGAGAGCGTAGGAATAATATGAAGTAAATTCTGCGCTCATTAGTCCTCAAGAGGCAAAATATTAACCAACAAAATTATATGTTTGGCTTTTTCGTTTGTTTGATATGGTTAATTCAGTTACAAATGCCTGAACAGCCGACAATTCTCAAACTGGAAAAATATTTGATAAAATACTCATGACATGCCAAATATTGAAATAAACGATATTTTGTTTTTCTACATCCACTAGGAAGTCCGCACGACATCAACCAGGTGAGTGCTGTGATGAGCATTGTTTTACTTCAATAAGACGCTCAAAATAAAAGTCTTTTCTCTACTAACTAGGTGGACAAAGCTTATAGTAGCTGGAAAACATACACTGGTAAACAAAATGATTACGCAGTTGATAATATTTCTGGTTTCGATTGGGTGAAATGAGTGGCTCGTCATAAACAATAGAAAACCAGACTTTGCGTGCAAAGAGTTTTGTTTAGCCACCCTAACTTCACGCAATTAAGATATCAATGCGCATTTGCGAACTGGTCTATAAATACGTATCTCGAAATAACACGCATTGAGTATTTCAACGTGCCAGTAAAGTCATTGCCTTACTTCAACTGCTTTTATGGTGAGAAAACCGTCTTTTCCTTGAAGTAAGTTTAAGGGGAGTTTGTCTATGAATGAAGTACAGTGAAGACATTTCAAATTCCTTGAAAATGAAGAAGGGACACCAAGTGAAGCTATTGTCGTCCAAGAAAATTTTAACAGAAGAAGTTTTGGAAAAATTCGCAAAAATTGACAGAGAACACGAAGTATTCCGAAAACAGTTCCAAACTGCCTGGATGAATGTGTTTGGAGCCACCCTCACTTCGCTGCAGACTTCTTTACAAGACAACTTGTTCCTAATGGTCGACGACTGTTACACCGAAGACTGTCCAAAGAAGGCCGATTGCGGTTTAATTGTGCAAGGATTTTTCGGTTAGATTAGAAACAGACACGGCCGCGGCACCTACACCATTGTATTCGCCCGAGCAGTTTTCTCCGCCCTTGACGCAATGATCAAAGCTGAAGTTCGATCTTGTTCAAGAAAAAGACAAAAAGGTTTTATAAAGACAACCTGAAAACTTCCATGGCTTGGAACAAAGAAACAGCGCATTACAAAATGGCGTTAACTTAGTTAATGAGCACGTTTTTGCTTTGAGTCATTATTTCCAGCCAATAAATTCTTAAAATGCTAGAATAACAAGAACTCGATCGGGCCTTCAAAAATATTTAATTAGCTTCAACCACAAAAAACAGTACTGTTACACAGAGTTAACAACTCACCCAACTAAGAATATGGTATTTCCTTTAAAGCCTAAAGGAAAATTCTTGAAAAATTATATTAAATAGGGTTTTTATTCGATCAGTATTATAGAGTTATTATCCGATCGGTATAAATCATTTGAAAGCGTGAGAAAACCTCAGTGGAATTGTACGAGACTAAAATGATAGCCTCAGGGTTTTGGAAGTCTGTGAAATTGTATAAATAGCAGATAAAAAGTGATTAAACAATTGATAATATCTACATAACAGAAGCCACAAATCATCAAAACACTTCTCAATCTTATGGAACGAAAACAGGAAAACAGAAACTTTTCATGCAGTTGCGAAACAGTTGAACAACTCATAAGTACTGTAATGCTGTATACCTCATAAACTTCATTTATAGTACAGTATGTACACCCTTACCTTCGTTAACTTTTTCGCGCTTATAGCTATAACAAAGGCCACAAATACATCTGGAAAATATACATTTCATGCTTCCTAAATATAGATATACCTTTATCTCTTTTTTTTCCTCAGTCTGTGAATAGTCATAGCCTCACACGTTTTGCACGCAATGACTTACGGAAACACTTTGGTACGAATTTCGCGGTTGACCGTAGAGTAAAGAACGTTAAAAAGCCATTTCCTGATTCCTCATAAAATTAATTAATATTTACAACAAATCTAAGAGTTTTAGATACGGGCGACAAAGATATCAGTGATTTATGTGCCAAACATGCAATATAATTGATGTTAAAAATGCTCATTGATTGTCAGACGCATACAATTCCGGCTGAAGCTCTCAGTTCCGTTGTTGAATGACCTAACCTTGTTTGAGAAAGACTACAAGACATGGCAGCTATGTCTGCGCACTGAGTCGAGAGAGAGTAAAAGCTTGTTTCACAGGCGGTGTTGGCCCTTTGAAGATGTTTCCGAGACAATGTCGATCAAAACTAAACATAAAGACAATGTACTGTGAGTTAAGTTTTCCATTCACTCACGTCGCATATCGTTTAAAATCCTGACCGGCCCTTTCTCGAAACCCGCACCCCTGACACGAATCTTAAAAAACTACATTTGCCTTTTAAACTCAGCCTACTTCATTGCAAAAACAGAAAGTACTTGGTAGAATAAAAGTAGTTTGGAAAACATCGGCGATCAACGATACGACCGAATACCAAGTTTTTTCATTCGGTCTGACTGTCCACTTCTTGACGTCGAGCGTACCGGTGAACCCCTGGGTATCAGACTTTCCCTGTCCTTGAGTTCAGCACCGTGATCTCTTCAAATAAAATTTAACAAGTGCCACGTAGAGTATGATATGCTTGATTATAACAACGGACCGCTGTGGAATGCGCAACTAGAATGTTTCTTTATGGTGTCTCTCAGTAAAAATTAATTTGTCGAGCATCGCCTGGAGTCATCTCCAGCGGACAATAAGGGCACTTCACTCTGGTGACAGAAAACAATGAGCTTTTCAGTTGGTAAGAGAACAATAGGGTGCTTGGATAAGTTTTCCATAATTAACCACACCCTAATCAACCAATCTAATGCTAAAAGAAAACCAATCGCACTTTGATCATTCGCACTTTCACGTGCTTCAAGCAATTTGCCTGAGTTTCCCTTTCCTCTTTTCCTTTAGTTCCCTTGATTATGACTGGTCGTTGTCAATTCTGGCTCTAGGTTTAAGATACTCAAATGAAATGCTCTCTTTGAGAGAGATTGGTGACAATGAAGATGAGAGTGATCATCAAAGTTATGCGACGGTCACCAACAAATGTATGACATTCAAATATTCACTGTCGTTAATGATAACAATCTTAAGATCTAAGGTTTTTAACGGAATTCTTAATGTTAGAGCTAAGCTAACAATGGAAAGTAACTGGGCGCGGACTTATAAGACTTAAAACTTCCTCTAGTATGGACGAGATTGCGATTACTCTTTAAAACTAAAATAGCAAGTTATTCCATAACACGTCATGACGTACTTGTTTCCGTTTGTGAGCTTGTTGAGAGCATCTCTAGAGATCACATGACCACACGACAGTCGAACGGGAGGGTTTGCATCTGTACACTGTTGCCGTAAAATGGGACAGGCGAACAGTGAATGGTAACGATACTGTGGGCCGAGGTCAACTTCAACCTGAAAACATAAACAACAAATAATAAGACCTCAATTACTATCAATCTCGTGCTAGTAGTAATTTGGTTCTACAGAAACGTGGTCAGAAATTATTTCCATATGGCTTTTCTGACGTGCATTTAAAGTCCCAAGTCAAAGGGCAGGGGTGGTTATAGAAAGGTAAGAATACTGAAAGGGGTGTTCCAAGAAAACATTGAGATTCATTTCAACTGGGGTCGATTGAGATAGTTGCATGTGGACATTGGTTAAGCAGTGAACACAGAGTCTCAATAGGCAGCCAAAAGTCCCTTCACCCGTTTGGAGACTCATTACATTAATTCATACCTTACAAAAATATACCACGTTCTCCCATTATAACAGATATGAATGGCCGATATATCTATTTACATGTAGTTACATACTGACCCATACGAAAAAGCTTAAAATTTTTTACAAAAGTCAAAAGATGCTCTAAAACACATCAATCGCTCAAAATACCAAGACTTAGTAGTAGAAATTGTTATCAAATAAATCATGCATGATTCCCTATCCCCAGAAAAAGATGGAATGCTTTTTGAGTCTACGGTTTGAGGCAACGTAGACTCCTTGTTATCGTGCCCATGAGTTCGTCCGTAAACATTCCCATCATTCGTGGCGGGCTTACACATACAAACATTACAGTAAATCATTTGGGAAAATGGCTGAAAGCAAATTTCCTAGTTATTGTTATGACCTAAAATTCACCCCTTGCATTGGTCACTCAATCACTCCTTCGTTCCACTTCTGTTAGCTTTTTGGTAAGTCCGCTAGTGTACATTACTTTCGCATGATCAGTTCGAATTCCCACATGGGGCTCAACTGATGGCTGAGAATTAGTCAAAATTTTAACAGTCTGCTGAAAAATAACGTGTATTT
This sequence comes from Pocillopora damicornis, assembly GCF_964200805.1. NCBI lineage: Eukaryota > Metazoa > Cnidaria > Anthozoa > Scleractinia > Pocilloporidae > Pocillopora > Pocillopora damicornis. The sequence goes on from NC_142671.1 coordinate 17,968,274, forward strand.
AACCGACAGCTAAGATGTGACACCAGATAATTTTACTGATGAATGAAAATTTGATTAAAATTAAGACTACATGCATAAGATCTCAACTCAGGGTTACACAAATCTTGCGCAGACGAGGCTCTCAGATAAATGTACTGATTAATGAGGGCGACAAACTGTCTTGCATTTCAGCATCTATAAGCCTTATTTTTAACCCTTGTTGATCCGGAATTTGAATACTCGATCGCACAAAAACACAATATTGATCGATAAACTGTTTTCTGGAATGACCTCCCCTTTTTTCAAAAAGCAGAAAAGGAAAAACAGACGTAATGCTTCGGTAATTGGCTTCACGAATGCCGATTTCTGTTCAGAAAAAGGTGACGTTCCGAATGAAGAGATTAAATATCATATGCTTGTGAAAGATAATTTAAAAAAAAAAGAGGAAAATGAAAAAAGAGAAAGCGCCTGGGGTGGATACCTCGACCTTTCGCTCATGGGGAGAAGCACAATCCATTGCGCTAAGCAAGCAACCGTAATTTGAGCGTGACAGTGTGCTATCAGTCAGAGGACCAAAAGTTTCAAAATACGAAGTCAGTTCAGTGGCCTCGGTATTTCACCCCTTCATAGTTCATTTTCCGAGTTCAGAGGCTCACAGCCACTTTGACTTTCACTTTTATTCGCACCGTTTGCATGCGGGTGCTTTTTCTAAGAGTCGAGCTCAACTTCATCAAGGAAGTGATAGTTTTGATTCTAGTTGCACAATCGTTACCTTCAGTAGAGCATTCAATAACCTATTTACTTAGAGTTATGCCTAGTTCGGGTAGCTTTTTTTTTCGGTTCGGCTGTACCTCTGATTTGATGAGTCGTATCACTCTCGATTGCTTTCAGCTCTAGCTCTGCAAAATGAACCCTCTATGGGTTTGCCTTGCATATTAAGAACCTTTCTAACTAAAAGCGGCGCTTAAGAAAGTCTTAAGTGAGTCCTGTAAGAGGATATTTGAGCCTCCTAAGAGGATATTTGAGACCCGGTGTAAACAAAAAGCGCAACGTGGACTCGTGAACCCGTAGGGTGCCTATTTTTTTTAATGAAGTTAAGAGGTTGGGGGCTCAAGAGGGGAGAGGAAAAGATCATCGAGGATTGGAAGTCGAATTGTCTCAATATGTGCTGTCATTGTGAACACAAGTAGTTCTAAAAATTAACACTCTTCTAAAAACATAACGATGTTGCAATAGAAAATCACAACTTTAAAAAAATACTTACCGGAAGTTCATCTTTAGATGTCCACACACCTGTGACCTGTCGCTGCTGCATAACTTGTCTGATCTGAAGAAGTGATGGTAGAGCGACACTGCCTGCTGTGATGCACACCTGTAGAGGGCTCTCTAATGACAAACCTAACAATGCACAGGCATCCCTAGCAAACACATCACAGATGTCAAGCCAATGAACTGGGTCCAGTAAAGAAGCATATGGTGAATTCTCAATACCCTTGCGACTGTACAAGAGACATGCCATCAACTGTTGTACATCTGTGGAGAAAAGAGTACAAGATGTGCTCTTTAGAACACAGTGGTCTGATGCAAAGCTCATGAAAACATTAAAGAACTTTCTGTCCAAAATAAAAATTTAAAAACACTTGTCTTACCTTTAGTATGGTCTGAGGCAAAGCTTGCAAATTGTTTTGAGTACTCAAGGGCCTCCTTATGTTGACCCTCCTTAAGAAGATCAAGAAATTTTAATTTGTGTAATCTGAATTCAAGAGAACTCCCCCTTAGTTTGAGTTCCATGTGTCTGGACTGAGCCCATCTGAAAAAACAAAAACAAAAAAAAGACACAAATGTATATCTAAATCACAAGAAAAGTAAAGTGAGGGCTCATTTTTAATACAGAAACCCGACAAGCACAGACAATTTAACTCTCTAAAATTTAAAAGCCCTTACTTACTCCATCAAGTTTCACAGTAAAAAGAAATGATAACTTTTAGAGCAATGTTATCAACCTTTTGACCCATAATTCTCCTTGTAAGAACCATCGGAAATGTTTAGAAGACAGGATGGAAAAGATGTATACTTATGTTAGGGTATAAAGGGTTAAGTGACATGACAGGAAGTGAAGTGCAAAGACAAAACTGATAAATACTAAATAAGATGTTTTAATAATGGTTGCCTCTCAGAATAATTGCGAAAGTGTAAGTGAAAATGCTACAATATTTTATGAATATTTGTTGTTTTCTGTGGTTGGATTAAAGATCACAAAATGTTATTCGAAAGAATGGCGAATGAATATTCATTTACATACTCAAGTTACACTTGAGTCTCTTTCCGTTTTGTTAAAAACTTCTATCAGACATGCAAAACTCTACTTAATTTAAAGGAAGAACACAGATGAGAAATGGTTGGCAGCCAACATTCCTCGGATGGTGTGATTGTTTAATCAGAATACAGAGACTGGGAACTATAAAATGAGAATGTCTGGGTGTTTGCCAAACTTTACAGTGTTATTCAAGTAAATTCTAAACATGGAATCCATGTTACTGGTTAATTATGCATTCAATTCCTTATAAAATAAAGAAATGGCTACTGAACAAAATCATTTGGTGTTTCAATATTGTAAAATTTTTTTGTCACCAATAATCAAAGAAAATAAGGTACAGTAGCCTGCAAAAGATGACAGACTACTGACAGTATGGGCCACCTACCCACTGTTATAGACACTTTTTTGTTCATAACAATGTAAAAAATGTAAGTATAAAAATTGCATGAATCTGCAGGTAGTCTTTGGCTCATCTAGGTAGGTAAAATCTTTACTAATATATATAAAAGACAGTTATGAACTTGTATCCCATTAAGGAAGAGGAAACAAATTTCTTGAGCTTTAATGAAACAACAGTTACTTGTACATACCCCTCATTTCTAAGACTTATATGTACCTGTAATGCTCTCTAGAGTTTTTTGGGGAAAAAAAAAAACCAATGTATTCACTCACTGTAGAGCTGGGTCTAAGTTTCTCTCTCTACAAGCCTCCAGGATTCTGTTGAGTTCAGTGAAAGGTTCTCTTCGTGAATCATCAATCTGCAGATTGGCTTCCTGTTGTAAGTGTTAACAAACTCAGATTGTAATATTTATTACAGTGTAGCAAATATGGCTGAGAAGGTTTAAATTGCCTTAATTGTATACGTTTCATATGCTAGTTAGAAAACAAACTTGAAAATCAAAATTGATGAATAGCACATATATATCAAATTTGGAAATTTTTGCAAAGACGTTAACTTTGCTTAAAGATACTTAACCTGGGCTTAGCTATGAAGAGAGAGATTGAAAAGTCCATTGAACACTTATCATATAACCTTTTATAAAAAGGCTGCATTTGCTGCGAATATCGACAAAGACCTTTTTGTAAGCTAATGCTTCAATGGGTGAGTGATTGTTTGAGAAGCAATTGGTGGCTCAACTATTGTTTACAATCTGATAGGAAACATGAGTTGTGGGAACAGCTAAAATTCATTGGCTGATTGATTTAATTCAATTATCTTATGTGAGCATTAGTAGAAGCTGAATCAACCAGTAATGAACAATTCTGAAGACTAGCATGAAGGAAGTGGAATTTACTGCTGCATATATTTAATTTCACCCAGTAAAACAAAGAAAGCAACAAAAAACGAAAGACTTGCAATCACAAAATTTACATCCAGCACTTCGAGGCAGGGGAGTGAGAGGTTTGTTTCCAATTGCAAGCAGAAGAAAACTCTGTAAACAAAGATCATGCCATTGCAATTCACAGGATATTATCTATTATTATTTTTGTTGACTGCCTGTTGAAAGTGTTTAGCATTAGCAATGTTGGATGGTTGCCACCATTCTTGATCTTTCTGTGACCTTTTGAAAGCTTTCAAACAAACTCAACAAGTGAGACCTGAAATGACTAGAGATCTTTTAGAGTTATTTTCAGACAACTTTTACCTTTATAAACAAGTTTTGAGTAAAAACTACCGACATTGTCTTATCACAGCGTATACCACATCTCCAGGCAAAATAAGATTTTCAGTTTACGAGAACATACATTGCATTGACTCAAGTTTCAGTAACCAGTAACCATATGCCCTTTTGGAGGACATTTTGTGTGAATCTCAGGCAGCAGGTTTGCAAGTCAACAAATGGAGGATTTTGATTACAAAATAAACAATCAGTTAAACAATTTTTACAAAGGACACTAAAATCTAATGATCATTTACCAAAGTTAAACATAGAAAACTCTGTTTAAAGCCATTTTATTCCGAATGGAACTAATGGGCTAATGAGAGCAAAATTGTTTTTCATATAACTGGTACTCTCCAGCAAAGCTTTATGGAGGTAGCAAGCTACTTCAAATCTTATGGAAAGCACTGTACAGCAGTGGCGGATCCAGACCTTGAGCTAAGGGGAGAACCTGGTTTTTTTTTGTCACTTGCCCTGCTAGTTTTTCTTCCTTCTATGATTCTTTTTTTTTTTTTAACCGAGAACAAGGGGGGTCCTAGGCCCCTCTCCTGGATCCACCACTGCTGTGTGGTATGAGAAAAATCTTAAAAAAATAAAATTAATGGCCATATCATTTAACACATCCTGGACAGGCTGACAGCTAAGATAATAAAAACACATGTATACTATTCCTATACACCCAGCAAGAGACACTTTTTAACTAAAACCTATCACCTGTGGGTAACAAAGAAGTTGAAACCTAAAAATAGTGTTATCCTACAGGTAAAAAAGAATCAACAGAATAAGATCATGGATTTTAGCAGATTAAATCTGTACCTTTATTAACTCTTCAGCAATGTCTAATCTCCCTTGTCGCAAGAGATGTTCACATAAAACTTCATTCAGCAGAGATGCATTTTCACCATCAAACACCCCTGGTTGACTACATGTTGTGTTATCTATCACAAAATTCTGGAAAGCAACAATCAAAAATACATATTAATGCAACCTTTTCTGCATTTATGGCATTGATAAAAACTTTGAAAGAACTCAGTTAGCACTTGCGCCATGGCACACAATTAGGACTTTCTTTCATTATTATTGTTCAATTTCAGGCATGCGCTCATTGGTTAATTCAAATGATTTAAATTTTTATGATGTTATATGTTTGGTCACACATACAAAATAAAGTGGACTTCGAATTTTTGAGTCAAACTGTACTTGTGTTGTTCCTTCAGCATTTAAAGGAGTTTTCTGATAGATTTTGTGGAATTTGAGGGCTGTCAGGAAAACCGTCAGAACACGAATAATATTACAGGAGTATCAACTGAAGCAAAAACTGACAAAGCAATGCTTTCCCTCTTCTTTTTTTATGTTACCATGTTATCAAGAACATGAAAATTGAAATGTTGGTAGAGAGGCAAAGATTTGAGAACAAAAATAAAACTTGGAAACTATCTTTCAGCAGAGGGCATTATCCTCTGATGAATTACGGTCAACTCGCCGATGGTCCAACTTGCCGACGTATAAAATTGAGTAGAGACGTCGGCAAGTTGGTCCTCAATCCAATACAACTTATTAGAAGTTAAACATACAGAAAAGTAAACAATATTTAGTAAAAAAACACTGGTGAACATTGGTGAACATCACCAATGACTATAACAGCTTAAGACACAAACAAGTTATTGTGCGACAACAACACCGTAAAGACTCATCATGTCAATCGCTCAGATTTTTTAAAGAAAACTTGGCTTTCTAGACAAGATCTTTAATAAAAAGCAATTCTTTTTATTTGCAACAAGGTTTATAAGGATCTCAAGACGAATAAAGCGAAGTAAACATCGCCAATGAACAAAATTGGCTGTAGATGCAAATGAGTTGTGTGACAACAACACTGTAAAGACTCATCATGTTAATTGCTCAGATTTTTAAAGAAAACTTGGCTTTATAGACAAGATCTTTAGTAAAGAGCAATTCTTTTTATTTGCAACAAAGTTTATAAGGATCTCAAGGCCAATAAAGCAAAGTAAATATCGCCAATGACTATATCTGCTTCAGACGCAAACAAGCTATTGTGTGACAACAACACTGTAAAGACTCATCATGTCAATCGCTCAGATTTTTTAAAGAAAACTTAGCTTTCTAGACAAGATCGTTAGTAAAAAGCAATTCTTTTTATTTGCTACAAAGTTTATAAGGATCTCAATCTTTTGTTTGGTGTTCACCAATGTTCACCAGTGTTTTTTTTACTAAATATCGTTTACTTTTCTGTATGTTTAACTTCTAATAAGTTTAATGGATTGAGGACCAACTCGCCAATGTCTCTACCCGATTTTATACATCGGCGAGTTGGCGTCGGTGAGTTGGACCGTCGGTGAGTTGACTGGATACCTCCTCTGGTATACATGTGCAAATAACAACAAGCCAGTAGAAATTTACAAACTAAAAAGACAAAAAATATTTTAACTTAAATAGAACACATATTGTCCCAGCCAGGCCTTGAAACAGCCCTAACTCTCTCCTCTCATACAACATATTATGGCTTACTCTATCAACAGCTTTTCCTATCTTTGAGATCCCACCATGCAGTTCTTTGTGCTCTGTGGCTAGTTTTGAAACTGTGTCTTTAATCTTCCTGGAAGACTGGTTAAGGAGGTGTAGCTGTAATGGGGATACTTCATCATCTTTACTCACTACATATAAAAATGAAAAAAAGGTAAAACTTGGACCAAAATCAAATGAAACAAATGAATTCAATCCATGAACTGAAAATAAAAATGTTTCCATTTGAATGACAGCAATTTAGAAATAAATTGAGATTAACAACAATTCCCAAAATTCATTCTAAATTTCACAAAATATAATTTATTTCTAGTTAAAATTATCTGTTAAATTATAAATTGAAACAACTTATAGCGAAAGAAAATCAGAAAATCGTGCATTTGTAAACAGCGTAAACTGTTTTGGTTTCCGTACAATTTTACGTAATGCTAAAAGAATTGAAATGTGCGTAAGGGTAGAATTAACTATAAACGTACAGCTTAATAAAAAATAACGCTTCTTATACATATGTAAATTATGAAGAGATACATTTTCCTGTACAATCCCAGTAATTAAAATAAGATACTCAAATGATACTGGCGATTATCGGTATGCAAAAACGAGTTTGGAGAGAAATCTCTAGTAGAAATAAAATCTTAAATGTAGCTTCTTTCTCACTTTTCGATAACTCCTCTTGAACATTTGAAATCTGGTTGCTTAATTCTGCCAACGAAGTATCTGTATGTTCCTTTATGTTGTTGTATTTTTGCGACAACCTTTCCAATTCTCTCTCGACGCTTAAGCAAGCGTCCATTTTGTTTTCTGTATCATTAATAGCCAAGTAACCGCGTCTCAGTTTGCAGTTTGCAATACCTGACGGGACAACGTCATTTCCCTGTTGCACTTGTCGCCATCTTGCTGTTAAGGACTATTTGAACTTGCAAAGGACTTTCTTTAAAAATCTCATCCAACAGAAGGCTCAAACGATGGGATGCGATGGCGGTACGATTCCCAGGAGAGATGAACTCGTTAGGATGAAGAAAAAGCCTGAGCAAGTTGAGAAGAATTATGAATTAAACGCAAAATGGTTCCATTGTGCTCTGAGTCAGGCCGAGTTACGGGAACCAGTTGTATGTTGTGAACTGGGAAACTTGTACAACAAAGAAGCGGTGCTGGAATATCTGATCGACAAATCATCTGTAACTTCAGATGTCGCCAGCCACATTAGGAGTCTGAAAGACGTAAAAGAGCTAAACCTCACTCACAACCCAGCCTTCGAACAGAAGTCCACGGAACAAGCCGATAGCTACTTAGATTTTCAAGCATCACGTTTTATCTGTCCTGTCGTTGGTATCGAGATGAACGGGAGATACAAGTTTTGCTTTCTGTGGAAGTGTGGCTGTGTGTTCTCCGAGCGAGCCCTGAAGGAGGTCCCGTCTACTGTTTGCAACAAGTGTGGAAAAGCTTCCTCTGATGACGATATTGTTGTTATCAACGGTAGTGAAGATGAGGTTAGTGGTATGAGGGCGAAAATGGAGGAAAAGCGCCAAAAGGCGAAATTGGAGAAGAAAGCAAAGAAGACAAAGATCTCCGAGACCACAACTTCGGCAAATGAAGAATCTTCAGGGACCAGCGTGAATGGTGAGAGTCAAAAGAATGGCCCAGGAAAGCCAGCAAAGAGAGCTAAAACCGAGCATGAGCCCTCATCGTCAACTGACTGGAAAACTAAGGGGCCGAAGCTCAATGGGGCATCTTTGTCAAAGGGAAAGCTTCCTGAACTGTCAAAACATAAGACTGTGGCTGAAGACCCGAAGGCAAGCAAAGTTTTTAAATCTCTCTTTGCTTCGAGCAACAAGGACCGACCTAAACACCTACAGTCAAACTGGGTGACTTATCATTCCTATCATATTTAGTTATGTGCATCTTGTTCACTTGCCAAACAGCATGAATTTAAGTCTATATTTGCATGTAATTTGTTTTCCTATTTGTATGGAATCAACTCTACAGCAGTATTTAGTAAACCCCATTTAGACTTGGGTATTCATTAATCATACCTTTCATTTTTTCTCCTCATGATCTTATTTTATGAAACAACATACAATTCAGTAACCTTAAGTAGGCATGAAGGGTCTAATACTCTAAGCCACTGAAATGTTTCTCCTTTAGCTTAGCTATTTCCTCAGCTAAGTAAGGTTTGATTTCCCAGTTTAAGGTACATGTACCATCAGAGCCATCTATAAGAGCCAGCAGCTAGCCAAAACCACTGCTTAGTTTGCAATCCTTATGTGGTTACTTTCACCACATATTACCATATTTACTGATGAGAAGTAGTATAATTGTTGAAACACCTTAAAAGGAATTTGTACATAAGCCATTTCCCAGTTAGTAATGGAATTGAATGTGTGAAGCTTCTTAACTGGCCATCAATTCCACTTTCAGAATTTGCTCAAAGGTTTCTTCAAACTTCATGGGGTGCCTGTGACATTTTCACCTGCAGTTAATTGATTGTAACAACATAGTGTAACTGATAACCTGGTTACCTACTATTTGTCCTCTACACTTCAATCTAATAGACAACCCTGTTTAAAGATGATGCAACCACAAAAGAATAAGTTTGCAATAATTTTAGAATTACTTTATAAGTAGAAATGTTCGGCCAGTTACATTCACTAACCTAACCTCACAGAGCTGACTGGTTATGTTCCTTAGTAAGTGTAATCAATGAGGGGGAAGGGATTGGGGGGGGGGGGGGGCTCTTTATCATCTGTTTGTACATTTCAAAATGTAATTTGCAGTATTGTTTAGGAAGCCCTCTATTGTTACAAATAAAAAAATTCCTTCAAGTGACTGTTGGTTGCAGTTTTCTTTTTGTGGCCATATTTTCTTTCTTTACCCACAAGAACATTCAGTTTTGATGTGCCTTTCAAAGCAGTTGATAAAACACATGACATTCAAATCCCAGCAATGTATGGTGTTCTTCATATGAATCTAGTTTGATGGCCTAGTTACATATAGTACCTGGCAATGGAGCACTGTAAGTACTAGTGAGGGGGTTAAAGCTTCTACTTTTGTTGAAATAACTTGGATCTTTCTTTCTTTACTCAGTAACATATTTAACATCAATTTCTTTGTTTGTTTGTTTTTTACCACATTGATGATGATTTTCTTAGTTTAGGCAGAGGTCCTCTTTTAAAAGAACTAGTAACCCTAATTATACTCACCCATCATGGAAGACTGAAAAGTGAGTAAGAAAAAATATGAAAGATTTTCCCCATACCTCGTTCTATTCTCTACTCCGGGAAAAGTTAGCAGACCGGCAGATTACCATTGATTTCAGGACAAAACCAATTTACAGTTTCCTGACAAGCTGACCCAAGTGAATTTTTTCACCCAGAATATGCAATGTTATGCATTCAGATGTTTATAAGGCAGAGTAGATGTGGGAAAACGTTAAATTTATTCAGTAAAAATGATTGAAACGATGCAAAATTCCATTCACAACTTTCTTTTATTTTCTATTACTCAATGTTTAAAATATATCTGGTACCATTTTAAAGAGTTCTCTGTTAGGTACAAATAACCATTTTACAATCATATAGTCTGTTACAAGCTTTTTAAAATTAAAGAGCACACAACCCAAAAAGCTATGAGAGCCATGATCGAACTGATGTAGAACAGGATGAAAACGAATCATCTATCAACAACTTAAAAGAAAATCATAAAGTCCAGCTTGCACTATTTTCTCACTATTTATTTAAAAGAAGAACGGTAATTTGCATGTAAGCAAACCTAACATGCACAAAAAAGTTTAAAAAGCCTAAAAATACAACATAATGTTCTCTACAAGACTTCTGGCAATGATCTTGTGACAGAACTTTCCACCCGTTGTAACCTTGTAAAAATCATGTACCCACCCAACTGCGATAACGAGAGAGACTGAGGTTCTCTACCTTTCTGAATAAGTGACACAGCTACAAACGTTTAGCCAGATTGAAATCGCCTTTCACTTTGTTCTTGAATTTAGTTTATCAATTTCGGTGTTTTCCCTATTATCGTATATTTTCTGTTTTACTCAATTTTATTCTATACTATAATTTTTTAAAATTCTACTTAATTTTACACGTCGCCTGAACTTTGTATATCGAGATGTAGCTAACCTTTTCGGATTGAACGGTGATAACATAAGCCATTATTTTCAACATTTCTAAGATTTTAACTATTTTCGGAAGAACGCGAGTAAATCGCGCACGTGTGACCTTCCACTCGTGTGTGCCGATCTAAATCACTCGTCCCTTGACACATCGAGCGCAAGCCACGCACATTATTTCACAAACATTGTCTTTTATTCCACGAGAGTATTTGAAAAATCGCGCCTTCGACGGATGTGATCTTCCAGATGTTTGGCCTGTTCCATAAAATCTGCCTCCCAAACGAGCGTGTATCCAAAATCTGAAATAGCTTTCTTCCACTCACAGCCATGTCTCTCAATGAACCCCATTCCTCCTGTCAACACCAACGACGCCGATTTAGGAGATGAGGAGCTATGCGTGTCCGCGAGACAGCGTACTGCGGACACGTGACGGTGGATCAACTTCAGAGGCTTCCGCGTCGAAGGGTCTACGAGAACCACGTGACCAGTGCCCAGCCCAACCCAGAGCGTCTTGTGCGAAAGAAGAAGACTAAGCACTCGTGTTTCCCGTAAGTTGCCTGTAAACCCAGCGTCTCTGAGAATTGTCAAACAGTCAACGGAGCCAATAAACTTAGCCTTGAAGAAATTCCAGCATTCCACCACTGGACTATCCCGAGTTGAGATCCAAACGAACGACGCGCCCACGGCGATGTTTAACACGAGACCCTTAGCCGTGTTTTCGGCGGCCCACCGGCGCTCAATGTCGATAATTACCTTGCTGCTGTCTCCTTCATTCACCTTTGCCTCTCCGTTCTTTTTGACTTTGAGCACCACTACTTCATTACCGCATCCGCAAAACAACCTCCTCTTGCCAACAGCCATACAGGCGACAGGATGACTTACGCAGTCTCCACAGGACGTACTTTTGAGGATTTTGCTGTAACATAGGTCAAAATATGTTGGACTGGTGTCTTCTACTCTTAAACTACAGCTGTTATACACAGCTAGCTGACCATTACTGAGTCCCGCCAGCACTACATTCACTTTGTCGTCTTTGTATGGTTTAAGGCAGAGAATGGCATGAGGCAACTGAGGCTGGGAGAACAGGCGCTTATGGTCCCAGGCGTTGAACACCCATATCTTTCCGGACTGAGTTCCAGCCAGAACAGTGTCGCTATCCACTGCTAGGATGCTCATAACCCGTTTGTCTTGAATCAAAGTACCTGTGCAGCCCTAAAAAAAAACGAAGATAGTGCGGCAATTGTTACTTTATGACGGAACTGCACAGTGGAAATACACATTATACGACAGATGTTTACACTTGAAATGACATTTAAAGATCGAAATAGTTTTCAAAATTAACAAAAATATATCTCTTTGGCAATTTGTAATTTAGAGTTGACAACCGAGTTGAAAACGTAAATTAGCCACCGTAGAGTTTAAAAGCTCACGTTTCGAGCGTTAACTCTTCTATCGCTCTAACAAAGGACTAACGCTCGAAACGTCAGCCTTCGAACTCTTTACGGTGGTTAATTTGCGTTTCCAACTCAATTGTTAACACTAAATTACCTTATATTAAAGTTCACACGGCAACCAGGTGGACAATCAGACATAGTTTGATGCTACTCTGGTTTGCAGATTTAATGAATGTAACCAAAGAAGTTATAATTCATAGACCCAACGTTTCGACACTCGTGTCTAGTGCCTTCATCAGGAGTGATCTAAACGCTGCAAAAAGAAGTCCTTTTATATGATCACTAATTAGCGGCCATTTTTAAGGGTTAAACCCTTTCTCTGGAAACGATACATCGATGATGTTATTTCTGCGGTATCCGGAAATGAAGCGGAGTGCCTCTTGTCGCATTTGAATTCAGTAGAGCCGTCGATCCAATTCACCCTTAAGCGTGAAAAGGATAGACATTTGCCCTTTCTTGATTTAAATGTGCTCTAAAGGTCTTAATAATGGCAAATTAGTATCAAGAATTTACTCTCTATTCAAGTTAGAACAAAAATATTGATACATGAACCACATGGGAAATTACAGTGATTTACCGAGGGTTTTCATGCGGCTCCTATTTCAATATTTCGGTTAGTAGTTCATATGGAAAGTATTAGCATGTTAAAAATCAAAACTCGATTACGGTGGGAATTCTTCAGTATGGATATCAGCCGGCTGCATTTTTTGACACAGCTTGATAGAATACCCTGCTCTCGGCAACTCACGACGAGGTTGGGTGTTATACAACGACCAAACTATTCTGATAACGAGAACGCACAACGCTTATTTTCAGGTTATACAATAGAGATATCGTAAATTTCTTACCTCTACACCCTTTTCAGAGAGGTCGATAATGGTCACCTGGCCACTGAGGTCATCTGACTGTCCACCACCTACCCACACCTCCAGTTTGGGCGTGTTATTTTCGGTAAAGTGACGGATGGTCATGCACTCTACCGCCTTTCCCTTAGACACCGCTATGTCACGTTTTAGACAGATCAGCTCGGGGTCACACAGACGTGAGTAGGCCTAGAGAGAGAAACAAAACATGAAGAACGACGAACGGTTGTAGTGACTCACTTTTGCACAACTAAATCCTTAAACAAAAACTAGCGTAATGTAACCGAAAAGTTCTAAGACAACGGTGTAAATGATGACAAAACCAGAAAAAAAAAACCAATCATATAAAACAGTTACAACTTTTCTTTCACCTGAACAGCTGTAACTCGCCTACTTGGCGAAGGCTCCAGGGCATGCGCAATAAGGTCTGCAAAATCAGGCCATGGAGGGCAGTGAGATGCCGTGATAGGATCCAATGCTCGACCCTTCAACACGGCCGCATCCAGCTCGTGCCGGAAGCGCAAGTCTTCAAATGGTTTGGTTCCTCCGGTTACAAGCTCGTAAAGGAACATTCCAAACGAGTACAAATCGGCTTCCAAGTTGTAAGTGACGTCACCTCGGGCAATTTCGGGTGCTCGGTAACCAGGCGTCCCTTCAGAGGCAGTTAATCCGCACCGTGTTGCGTATCGAGCGACCCCATAATCACATATCTTAGCGTTGATCAAATTTGCAACGGACAGCGAGAAGATGAGGATGTTGTTCGGCTTTAAATCACGGTACACGATCATGTGATGATGCAAAAACACCAAACCTTCGGCTACCTGAAATAAAGTACGTGTTTGAGTTAATTGGTTTTGTAAGAGTTACTTCAGTAAGCGCTAATGTGCAACTTAAATAGGGCTGCAGGTAAAGTCTGCATACCAAGCAAGTGGCCCATTCAGCCAGAGCATTCTGTAAGCTTCCCCTAACAGTCAGTTTGTACCCATTTATACGCCAGGACGAAGAGAGACACTGTGAGGGTAAAATGCCTTGCCCAAGAACACAACACAATGACCTTGCTACCTCTAGACCTGGGATCCAGCGCGCCAACTGTTAATACTTGATTTAAAGACAGAAGGAAAGGAAGAAGGTATAGCAAGGTGACCCACCAACCTGTAGTGCAATTCTGTGCTGAATTCCTCTGCTAAGTGCCTGCCCATTGCTCAGAAGTGAACCCAGACATCCCATAGGCGCTATCTCCATTATTAAGGACCATGGCTTCATGCAAACCCCCACCATAGTAATGATGCTCAAATGGTGAAGCTTACGTAAGAAAATCAGTTCTTGACGAAGTAACGTATGAGGATTGTTCTCACTACTAGGATGAAACACCTGTAAAAATAAGGTAAAATAGCATTATCTTTAAAAATTCTTAGAGATAAAAGTGGTTCCTTTGGAGGTCTTAAGATAATAATTTGCCGAAAGAGAAGTGAATGATGTCGAAATGTATTGCATAAAACCCCCAGTGCCTGAGATTCATCGAGAAAACCCACGGCGGTCAACTGGTCCTTAAATAATGTGGTAAGGTTGCGCGGGGCAATCTATGACGACATCGTGGACTTATTAGAGTATGCAAATCTTATTATCACCAAAGCACTCCGATTTAAAACACTGAAGCCAACTTGAGATCTATAACTCTCTACCTGAGTTAACAAAAATTTCCAAACCTTAGCAGCGACAGGCTTGCCGTTATAACGAGCTCTGTAGACATTTCCAAATGCGCCATCACCAAGAAGCCTAGCTCGCTTAATGTCCAACTCCAGTTTACTTCCATCAATCCTGTACTGATCGCCGATATCCTCCATCACAACATCGGGAGCTATCTGGCCCAAGGCAACCAGCAATTTTGTGTTGGGGCACATGACGTACTCATTTTCACTCGCTTGTGCTATAGCGTTGAGTGAAAATTCGTGGGCCTTCTCGCCCTTGCACACAGGGCACACAGCCTCCTTTTGGACAAGTGGTGAGCCTTCAGGATCCAATTTACCTGCAGAAACGTCACATAAAATTTTTCATTACAAGCATGTGTCGGTAACCATTTTACGAACGACACGAACGATTTTCGACTGAGTTTCTTTTTATCACAAATAAAGTAACAACGACGACAAAGAAAGTGGTAGAGGGAATCATTGAAATCCCCAAGCTGGCAATGAGATGACGGCAAATGCAGTAAACACAACTGGCCAAGTCACGAATGTTTTAAGTTGAACACCCTATGGTTGAGGAGGTGGAGCTAGATTTTTCACAACACCTCGAAAGTATGTGTTTTGATGCATGCAAGTATTAAAAGCGAGCAGGACTGGGCAGTTCTTACACAAGATTCCGCTTCTAAGTTCTTTACATTTTGCCAAATGATATCGAACTTGAGTCTTCCGTCAAAAAGTTTGTTAAAAAAGAGTTTAACTTTTTGAAAACTAAAGCCGAATCCGGAATATGTCAATTTCACTTATAACTCGTTTACACGCAATTAAATTTTATTTACACAAATTAGGTGTTTATATACTTCTTCCATTGGTTTAGTTTTTCAGTTTAGGATGAATGTAGCACTACTCCGTACAAAATCTATCATTAAACCGCTATTATAACATTATCATTGTTATCATTATTATTATTATTAGCGTTATTATTATTATTATTATTATTATTATTATTATTGGTGTTATTATCATCCTTATCCTTATCCGTATTATTGTCCTTTTCATCACTATTAATATTATCATAA
The DNA here is from genome assembly GCF_964200805.1 of Pocillopora damicornis. NCBI lineage: Eukaryota > Metazoa > Cnidaria > Anthozoa > Scleractinia > Pocilloporidae > Pocillopora > Pocillopora damicornis. Next base: position 17,983,979 of record NC_142671.1, read on the forward strand.
ATATCATTAGTATGTACCACACAGGTAAATAGTGCTCTTCGCGCACGCTGATTGGTTAGTGATGGCAAGTGCTATTCACTTCTGAGCTGCCGATTAGCCAACATCGCGCTTCAAGAGTTAAATTTCCGAACATATTTTGGTATATCGAAAGAAATACAGTAATCTTTTTGGTATCTGTACGGTATAAACTAAAACAGTTATTCATCTGGGTGTCGGAGAAAGTGGTGGATATTTACCTAACCGCAAATAGCCACCACTATTCACCTCCACTTCAGTGAATAATTGTTAATTATTAATAGCATTATTATTATCGTCATTACTAACACAAGTCAGGGAACCATTCCTCTAATAGAGTGTCCAAATGATCCACCATATGGGCAAGGATTCTGGCTCCGTGCGTTGTGCTCGGTGCTGTGATCATCACGGTGTCTCTGTGGGGACTGGTCAAATCTTGACAGATCAAACAGAATGCTTGGTCTGCCCAGTATAAATAAACTCCTGAATTCCATTGTGTCACTTGAGGTTCACGAGGGCTTTCCATTCGCACTCTGTGGTCCATATACAAATTCACAACAAACGTCTGGACCCTGGTAAGAAGCCGCGGCCAGAAACTTGGAGGTACATAGGCCATTTTGTACAAGCGACTGACGAGGACCATTCCCTCAAAATGAGGAATTTTGAGCGATGGTTGTTTATTGCTCAGCAAGGATGGCAAAATGTATCTGTCATCTCTGAGAGGAAGAGCGATACAGTAATGTTCAAGAAGCCTGAAAGAGAGAGATATAGCAAATATTATACAAGCTGAAAAGCATAAATTTTCCCGATAATTTAGGGAAGAAGCAAAATTAACATTTATTTTATTCAAGTTTTCTGAACATTAAAGATGTGATATAAATATACCGACAGCCCCATTTGACGTGCAAAAGGTAGGGAAGTGTGGCATAAAACTTGATACATAAGCATAATCCACCGTTAACATGCCACTTACTTAAGTATCTGAGGCATGAGATCAGACGTCACGTTCACTTCACCACTTCCCTCTCGAACTAGATTCTCAAGCTCCGCCAATCTAATGATCCCATCGACACTTTCGACATCCTTTTGTGTAACCACGTGGGCTAACAGCTGGTAAACCCACACGGGAACAACAAAGAGGAGATCATTCAACCGGCAAGCTGGATCATCAATATGAATGAGCACTCCTACAAGGAAAAAAAAAATAACAGAAATGTTAAGTATTCCAAGCCAATCTTTTCCGCACTTGACCATTCTTGTCCTCCTAAAAATGTCATAAATATCATTTACTGTAGGTTAAAGATCCCCGTTCTTTCCTCGTCGATTTATGGCCCGCCCTTAGATGACCGAAATTTATAGACAAGAGTACAAGAGTTCAATGAGTGCTCCTAACCGCCCAGCGATTCGAACACGAAAAATTAACTGTGACAGTCCAACTAATAGCAACAAAACGATAGTCCTGATTATCTTAAAAAAAAAAAAAAAAAAAACCTCACGGAATTAAAAATTCAGGAAACAAACAGCTGTAGAGATTATTAACATTCAAATCTTACAAGCAGAAGTACTCTGAATTGCTGTAGAGATGCAAAGGTTTCGTGGTTATATCTCACGCCAATTTAAGTTCTATTTCTGTCCAAATCCCACGCAATGCTATGCACGCACCTGCTTCACTTAAGAACTTGATAGCTTGTTCGATCTCAGCATCATCCGTGCGTATTTCGCTGTCTTGAATGAGTTTCCGGATGTTAGCCATTGTCAAAATTCTTCGCGCGTCTCCGGTACGGATGTAACGCTGTACCAAATCCTGCAGCTTCACGAAGTTCTGAGGCACTGTAGGACCAATCAAAGAAGAACCTTTGCACGTAGATTTTGTTATAAGTTGCACGATATTCGTACGGAGAGACTTAATTCCTGGTGTGTCTTTAGTGCAGTCCAACACCACGATGCTTTTGATCTGAGGAAAGCCAGCACCAGCACACATACTAAGGGCTCTTTCTGTAACCGCTTGGAATACCTCCGTTTCTCGATCCTTCGGTACCTTGTCCTTATGAGTACCAACGAGCATGACCGATGCCTCAGGTGCACAAGCATGTATGTTGAGCAACCAGGGCTTAAGAGCATCAATCTCACCCGTTCCTTTGCTAACATCAAAAACAACAAGAAACAAAGTCCTTGACGACAGAAGGCACTGATAGGCGCTGTATAAGTCATCCCGACCCCTAAGATCCCATGTGCTGAAGACATAATCCACACTTTTGCGATGACACTCCTTGCACTCAGCTTTGGGATCTCTCACGCACCATTCCCCCATCATGACATCGTGATGTGGACCTGTAGCACTGCGTTCTCGTAACAAGCTAAGCAAGGCTGTCTTTCCTCGTCCTGCCTGTCCAACAACTACTAGCTTCATGCGGTAATATGGTACTGAGTTCTTAAGCTTGGAGTGCAAGAACCCAATGAGCTCTTGAGCTCTGCTTTCCAGAATACCTGAATTAAGATCAAGCTTAAGATCAAACAGCTGCAAATCCCACAGATTAGATAATTTTCCCATTTCATCCGGCAGATGCGTGATGCCGGTATTTCGACTCAAATCGAGCGAAGTCAAGGATGTCAATTCACCGATTCCATCAGGTACTTGCTTTAAACAATTGTCACTCAAGATCAGTCTTTCAAGATATGACCAATTCTCAACACCCTCCAGCGACAACTTCCTAATCTTGTTGTCAGCCAGCACAAGTTCTTTCAATTGCCGGGTGGACCAAGCAATGGGAGCTGGGATGTCTTCAAGATTGTTGCTGGAAAGGTCCAAAATCTTCAAATTGGGAAGTTTAAGAAAAAATCGACAAATCGAAAACTGTTTCTTTGTTGACATTTCCCCTAGCTTGTTTTTGTTCAACCGAACTGTTTTCAAATTCTTCAAAGATGGGGCAGCAGCCTCAGGTAATGCTGAGAGAATATTGCTTGAAGCCAATAGAGTTTCGAGAGCAGAACTGTCTGCAAAGAATTCGGGCGGAATCTCTGACAGCTGATTATTTGACAAGTCCAGTGTTTTAAGCTGCGGCAGGTTCAGAGAACAATCGGGTAGCGTCTTTATGCTATTGCCCGACACATACAAGCTTGTTAAGCCAGGAAATAGCTCCCCTAGCCTCTCAGGAAAGCAAGTTTCTCCGTTGTACGACAAGTTCAAGTCTTCCAACATCATACTGTTTGATCCACGGAGCGAAGGATAAGATTTCATCTCGATTTTGTTGTGCGACAAGTTCAGTACTTTCACCCTGCTCGACTCATGGACAAAGCAGAAGGGAAAATCTTTAAACTCATTATGACTCAAATTCACGTATTTCAAAACAGGCATAGCATCACAGAGGGGAGGAGGAAAGCGTTCCAGGTGGTTATGACTTAGATCCAACCTTTCAACCTTTGCTAAATGAGCGAGAAATAGCGAGGATGCATCTGCCAGAGGATCAATGCTAACAATGTTGTTACTGGAAGCATCAATAGAAAGCACGGTTGCGCTGGCAGATACGGCTCTGATTGACTCTCTTCGCTTTCTTCGTTCTTCAAACGTTTTCCCGGTACGTCTTTCACTAATTACGTAATGTGATAATTTTCCACTTTCGAACTGAAAAGGAGCACTCAGATTCCGTTCCCTATAGCTTTCCTGCACGTCCCAACTGTACACGTAGCTTCCATTTGGCATTTTGAACGTTCCTGGTTGCTGTACATCGTCTCCAGATTCTGATATAGCATCAGCCTGCTCAGGGTCGGACAAACTGCGAGAAAAATAGTCTTTTGGACTTCGCAGAGGGGGATTTACGTCGCTAGCTGAACGTCTTGTCAACACTGGACGCTGGCGATTGGGCGTGGGTTCTTCAACTGATATTTTTCGCGGACTCTTGGGTAATATGACGTAGTTATCGTCGGAGAAGGGAGACACAATGCGAGGATCATGCGAGCTGTAAGGGAAGGAAGCTCCACTAATGCTACGTGCGCGCAATGGTGGATTCTCGCTTAACTCTGGGACATCAAAATCAAGTTCGGAGTCTGAATCGGAATAATCAATTGACTCAAAGGAGAAAGAGGTATTCCCATCGAAAGAGACTGAATCGGCCTTGGGAGACTTGTTCAGCATCAAATCACTCCCTTTTCGTCTCAAGCGACTATTGAGTGAAGCTCTTCGTTCCATTGTTCTCTTGGCATCGTCGATGAACTCAGACCAACCAGCACAAAGAGCTGGGGGAGAATACTTTAAGCCCGATAGTGAAGGCGACAACCATTCTGGGCGCAAGTCACTCAGATTGAGGTTGCCAAATGCTATGATACCAGCCTCTTTGTCATGGCCGAGATGTTGTAGAAGCAGTCCTACAATGTTATTGTGTCCCATCTCGAGAGAAAGCCTCAGAGCACACTGAATGTCTGTGATTCCCTGAGTGAGTAGAAATTGTACCATTTCTTCTTTACCGTTTTTGCACGCACAGCAAAGAGGTGTGTTCTCGCCTTGACCAGCATTCACATCTGCTCCTTTCTTGATCAGACAGTTGGCTCCTTTGAGAAGGCCACCAGCACACGCTGACAACAGCATCTGTGTTTTTAGGTTGCGTTCCCAACCAAGAAACCGAATACATTCACTGGCCAAGAAAACAAGGTCTGGTTCTTCGACAAAGTGCTCCAAGATGAAGAAAAGTCTTTCGTGAGCACAGTTATTCACCAAAATTGAACTCTTTTTCTCGTCTATTTGAGCAATGACAAGCATGGCTACACAGCCTTCGGCTTGAACACCTCTGTCTTCTTGGTACTCACACATGGCCTCCAGGACAGCAGAGACTGCCATTTGACAATGTTCATCAGACAGCAAGGGAGCCAGCACTTGAATAAGAATGCACCCCTTTTGTTGTATGGCTGGTTCGTTCAGATGTTTCATCATCGCATCAAAAATAATTTTTACACCACCATACTCTGAAGTTACGAGGAGATGTGGAACTTCTTCAGCAGCACAAAGCACACCTAGGCAAAAAAGAAATAGCACTTAGAGGGGGTAAGAGAGGGGTAGGACGCGGCTTGCGCATGAGCACTGTGAACCAAATAACCTGAAAATAAAATTTTGGTCTTCTTCTGTTTAAGTTTTCAGCCTTTTAAGTTGAGTTTGGCACAATACGTAAACTCTCGCGATTTTTCCACCAGAAAGGCTTAGATTTTTCTCATATCAATGATATTCATTGGGTGTTAACTAAACCAATATGCCTTTTCTACGATTTAATATCTCCAAGTCTACGACCAGTAATGCAAGCTGGAAAAGGATAAAAACAAATTTCGGCTGTCTCTTTCGTAGAGTGTTCGTTCTTCCATAGAGTATAAGGAGTCAAAGGTATATATCTCAAGAAGAAACACTGGAAGAAAACAATTTTCCAGTACAAATTCTTTTCTAATTCAAGGATACACCGAGCGACACGTCGATCAGTTATTGCAAACTTACTGCTCGATATTCAGGTCGCAGTATGGCTTGCAACTTAAAGCTGACCCATTCCAGCATAGCTGTCACCTCAAAGTCACTTTCTCATATAAGATTTATATAAACAATCATAGGTACTGATCCTTTGCATCAAACAATTTCAAAATTATTTCAAACACAGCTGTCCTCCCTAGAGAACTATCATGTTTGTATGTGGCTATGCTAAGGACACTAATATAAGGCTGTACTGACAGACAAAAACACTCACCCAAAGCTTCCAATGAGATCTCACAAAGAGAAATCTGATCTGGGAAGGAGTTCATTGCATTCAAAATCGTTCCATGAATCCCTTCAATAGCACTTTGATGCAAAACAAGCTCAACATCTGTTGCTAAGCATGCAATCAATGCTATGGCTTCTTGCTGGACGTCAATCTTATCCCTAAATCTGCATGGACAAAACCAAAGTTTAAAAGAACATACTCCATAAGGCACTTTTCAATAGACAGATGACTGTTGAAAACGGTTGCATAGCGATGGAAATGCAATATTTCATCATGCTAAGGATACATATCACAGCAAGCTACTGGAAACCCTGAGTATATGATAACTTATGATAATTTATAATTTAAATGAGTCATGCAGGCATTTTGATTGGTTCTTAATTGTAATCGATTGGAGAACAGATGCATAGATGATGTCACCATTAACAACAATTTTGCTTTTTTGAGTGACCAGCATCTAATTTCTCCTTACCATATCACCCCTGAATCAAACATGAAAGTAATGAGAATAGAGGTGATGATCACCCACTAAAGCAACTCTTGACTGTTACTCAAATTCTCCTTGTCAGCATCTTTGAAAATGTATGGAGAACAGTATGGAGAATATACATACTGATGTTAGGTGGTAAAGGGTTAATAGATCACAGAAGACCTAATAATATAAAAAGAACATCAATAGTGCACTGGGCTTTGTGCCACCTTTTTGTTCTTATCACATTTTGAGGTCACCTGTGATTTATTAGTGAACAGAAGCATTGCAACATTTATTTGTTGAGTACATCCTTTATAGCAGGCTCAAGTGTAGAAAAATGTTGTATCTAAACCATGATTGGTTTTAGCCTTAAACCTGTTTGATTGTTTAGGTTGAGAAGAATAATACAGCACTGCTGAATGCTCAACACTGCAGCACAGAAATGTTTTTTCCAAAGTTTGCTGTTATTTTAAGTAACTACTATATCAGAATCTAATTTCATTACCCTTGTTTGCTGCTTACCTCCAAGTGCAGTCAAAGATCAGCTCTAGAACTCCACAGTTTATCATGAGTTCTTTGTTATGAAACCCAGATAAAGACAATCCCCTCAGCCCTCTGCAGCCCCACATTTGCACTCCTGATTCTTTCTTGTGTTGTTTCATTGCATGGATAATGTTCAAGTACAACCCTTTGGACATCAAAGACTGAAAAATGATATTTTTCATCAATTAGAGGACTTAGTGCTTCTAAAGTATAACTCTTAAATCATCACTTAACCACAAGGCTATGTTAATTAATCATAAAGAGCTTTATGATCACAAATAATGGTAATTCAACTAAGTGGAGTGCAATTTGGGCTGAAATAATATGCGTGATTCAAAATCAAACGAGTGCGCAGTACGAGTTCAATTTGAAATCACAAGTATGATTCAGACCAAAATTGCATGACAGGAGGTTCAATTACCACTTTACTACATCCATTTTGAAATCATACAAATACAGGACTTGGTCAGTTCAAATATTTTATCAATGCAATACTGAGCCAGACTGAAGTTAAATTCATCCATTTTGGGGGGGGGGGAAAGTAAGTTTTTGAAACAAAAGTTGCAAAATTTGCCACATGATACCCTTTGTCTTTCATTTTCCTGCAATTTGATCAGTTACTTTAAACAAGCCTTGAAATCTGATTGGTTGTTTTGTTTTAGTATAGCCTCCTCATTGGCTGGGAAAAAATGCGATTTAAGGCAAAAAATAGTGCAATTCATGAATAAATTGCATCAATTAGAGCCAATCAGATTACAGGGACCACCAGAGATTTCAAAATGGGTGTAATAAAGTGATGATCAAGTATTAATTAAAAGTATGAACTGATTTAAAGTGCTCTTGTAAGCCTTAACTTTGTACAGAGAAAACATGACTTTTGATCTCTTTCATCTTACCTCCCTTAGTGGATTTGACATACTGACCATGGTTGCCAAAACTCTACATGCTGACTCACATAGCTCTAAGTTATCTGCATGCAACATCAAGACAGCCATGCAACAATTGTGTACAGGAAGGGCATTCCCATGTGCTTCTTCTCCTATTTCAGTCAAGACATTGGGACAGAAGTCAATCAACTCTTGCAAAGCATGACAGGCTGCAATTAAGACCTCTGGTTTATCGTAGTGGCTTGTCATAGCATTTAATACTTGATGCGTCCACCTGTAGTCCTGTAATCCTAAAGAAGAGCATATAATTGGACTTGATTGTACATCTCAAAATTATAGAGCAAAAATAGGGGATCACTCCTTATCTATTTTCTGAAGGGGGTTGGGGTGGAGTATTTTGGGGTGGATTACATGGTTTTCAGGGGTAATGAAGGGAGGATCAGTAACCAAAGGAGTGTAAAGGGGTGACTATAGGAAATTGACTGCCAATTAACTGCCAGCAAAAGGTGGGGGGGAAGATAACAACATCACAGAGCCTTATGGAGAGATCAGTAAATTGGATTTTTTCAACCCTAAAAAAACCTCCAACTCCTTCCACAACGATAATAATGACCTAGAGTTTCTTTGATTGGCTCTTCAGGGAAGTTAGGGAGGTAGTGTGTTGTTGAGACAATAAACCCCTGACCCTATTAGTAACAAAACGAGTGCCTCATCAAGTTGAAAGGCTCTTAAGGATTTTTGCAAACAGACCTCCCAATGCAAATGTCTAGCATATTCAGACAGAATATTTAGAATTGACCCAAATGAAATTGTTAGCAGCATATTTTCAGACTGCAAATTGTTAGAACCAAAGTTATATTTAAAACCTCTTGTTTTGAAAGATACCCTGTTGAAGATTCTAAATAGTGAAATTGAAGACCACAATACTCAAGACCTTTAAAACCATTCCCCGTTTGTGGCTCAGGGAGATATGATGAAATACCAGGCAGTAACCTTGGGATGGACTGGCATCCTATCCAGGGAGACTGGTAATACCCTAGTCACTTCAAGCTTAGATGCCCATGTGATCAGAGGTTCTATGAGAATGAATTGTCTTACACAAAAACACAACATATTGACTCTTAACATGATTTATCTCATACCAATCATGTTGGAGTGCAGTGTTATAAATCATTATTCATCTAACCTACAATTGTTGCTCCTATTAACTTTCAAGTAATGGAATATTGATTTGTGTGCTCTCACTGTGTTGAATAAAAGCTTCATAAAATACTTCACTGACCATCTTGCAGTTTATTGTCCAGTTCTTCTGTGAGGAGAGCCAAAGCTGTCAAGCCATTTTTCTGAACCTCCATGCAATCCTTAAACTGTCGTAATGCCCTCAGAATAACCATTAAAACAACATTTTGCTGAACTAGAATTGCTCTGTGAGGCTCCAAGGCTGCCAAAAGTACAAGTAGTCGGCATCCCACTGCTTGAACTCCACCACAATCACAGTGTTTCTTCATTGCTTCCAAGGCAACCATAAATGTTCTTCCATGTACAAGAGCCTGGCAGTTCTTGTTTGAAGATGCTAGAACACACATCAGCTGAATACCTTGCTCTTGGATCTCTCCTTTAAAGCAAAACACAAAATGCCTTTAAGTTAAGGATCATGAATGATCAATTAAGCGACAATCAGCAACAAAATTAGGTGACACATCATACTTGAAGAGTCCTATTTATGTTTAGAATAACACTCTTGTCTCTACCACATTCTAAATCATTGACAAAACTCTCCCCCTCCTCCACTGCATATCCTTAAGGTTTAGAGAATCCTGATACAGCATTGTCTCGAGGGGAGAGGGTAAATACTTTACATAGGCTAAATTAACAAGGGCAAAAGAGATAAAATTAAAATAATAATTAAAAACTCTTGCAGTCTGGCAACATTGCATGACAAGATTGAACACATGTTACCTAACAACTATTGGAGTCAGTAAACATTGCATAAGGAAACTAAACACATGTCGTTTTAAGACATTTGCAGTTAACATCGCATGAAAAGACACTCGGTTGTTGACGTATCAAATTAATTTTTATAGATTGGAGCTCCAATGTGCAATAGTTTGCGGAATATTTAGAGTCAATCTGTCTTACCTGACTTCGCGAATTTCTCCATAGTTTCCACAACAATGCGATACTTTTTTCGGGGAGGCTTTTTCTCCTCCATGTGAACAAAATTCTCTTGTGCAGACGGATCGTCTTTCAGTAATTGTGTGAGGGCTTCAAAAGCAGGAATATAAAATTCTTCATCCTCTCCGAAATAGCTAATAGCAGAAACAACACAATCTACGGCACGTTTGTCCAAAGCATCGCTTCTCATTCTTGTAGAAGTGCACAGTGCAGACAACATTTTACAGCCTATAACTTGACACATTTTGTCACTATGATGTTTCATCATTTTTAAAATATCTCTGTGAGCTTGCTTTCCTTGTAGCTCAGATCGAACACGCGGATTAAGTTCCACGAACCTGTGTAGTACAAAACAGGTATGAAGTTGAATTTTGTGGCTTGTTTCGTGGGAACGCATTACGTCCAGCACAGTGAGGTGAGCTTGTTTCTTTACAAGGAGCTCAGCGTCTATGTCGACTTCGTCATCCAAACTGTCTGCGAGCAAATGCATGCAGTTCTCCACTTCAGCTTCGTTGGAATTATTCTTGACACATGCAAGTAACTTGAGTAACTCTTGGATACCCTCCTGAAGTAATTCCTCCTCCTCCAAGGCCATGGTAGACTTAGACTCGCCAGGCAAACTTTCGATTAGCCTAATCCCCTCACAGAACGATGTGTCTGGATAGAACACATCCATTTGAAATCCTCTGGGAATTTGAACTCACTTTTCTACACAGCAGATTTAATATGACGTTAACACGGTATCAATTTTAGAATGACATCATGTTCCTTAGTTTTGACACCATTACCGAAAAGAGTCCTGCAATAACAATCGATTCAACCTCCAATTTCCATGGCGTTGTAATTCGATCTTAACTCAAGAAATACCATGGCATGTGATCCTCAAATGACCGCAAATAACGAATGGTTGCAGTTTTAGAGTGATCGTATTTGAAGACTGGGGTCAAGGTGTTAAATTTCGTGAGGTTAATATGACCGTCTAGCCTTCCTTCCTTCGAGAAGATGGCCAGTTAATTATTCCTAAATGACGACCGGAAATGAAAATCCTGGATAAATTCAGCTAGATATTGTTCATCCGTTGAGAATCAGTGGTACTCTGAATACAAATGCACGAACATTTACGATATTGAGGTAAAATGTAGGCAAGAAGAACAACGAACAGCATTGAATCACTAGCATGGAACACCAGGCTTGTTCGGGAATAGTGACGTCATTAAGTGCTTTCGGGAACACGAAACTGTTCCGAGTGTTTCTGATCTTGTGATCCGAATCTGTCCGATCTCCCCAAAGCATAGCTTGTTCCTGAAACAGAAACAGTGACTCGTATGGGGATTTCCCCGCTAAGTCTCATGACTGCCTCGTGTTGTGACGACACCAGAGTTTCATTCGGACCATGACTGCTATGTTGTGTTTGTATAAGGAAAAGAAAATGGTGTGTCTCATAATATTTCCTCAAGCCCCAAACACGATAATGTTTAGGAGTGCGACGGAAGAAGTAGGACCTTCGGAGGATGGGGCTTGAAGCCTAACGTTCTTCTGTTCAAAATCCAGTTGGAGCTCCAATACTCACTGCTTTTTGGCTCACTTTTCTTCCTCGAGAGCCAATGCGACGGGTTCGTCTTAATTAAAATTAATTTTATTCACCGAGGTCTGCACAGTCTGAAAGGTACCTTACTTCTCTTAAGAGACCTTAGCTATTTTCCTTCCTTCGCACGACTCGCTCGCTATTTACCCACATGTGTCGCCTTGACAGTTTTTGATTGTTCATTTGTTTTGCAAGTTGCAAGTGACGAAGTTCTTCTTAGTTTTCTGCTCTATAAAGTATCGCGATCCGAATAAAATGCGAAAGTATCTCAATGGCGACTGTTTGCACTATCAAATCGTGTTAATATCATTACGATTCTCGCGCACATCAGTTGTTAAACTGTAGGTCCTTCTCTCTCTATCAAGATTTCTATTGAGAGTATTAATATCCACCGGTGAGGGAAGTAAATTTAAGTTCAAATATATTATTTAGTTTTTTGAAGGGAAATATGTTATGATACAGATATACATTGAGTGGATCGAAAGAAAAAAAGGGTAATTGTTACTGTATCCGTTTTACATATCCATGGTCTCCCATCAAATGTTTCTACCGCCATTTATATAAAGCCTACAGAAGATTCGTCTGCCTCGCGTGTTCCTCTCGCACGTTCCTTTCCAGCTTCCACGCTCTCTTTACTAGTCTGCTTTTTTTTTTTTTAGGTGATCTTTTCTTATGCAGTATTTCAAGGTAGATGGGGTGTTCTGTCATGTGCTTATTTTAGGTTTCGTAAGAGTTGAATTTAAAGTTCAAGGTAAAGAAGTATGGGCCCAAGGTAAACAAGTATGGGCCCCAAGACTTTAGTGTCGCAAGTATTGAGATCTTCTGACAATTAGGCTGAATGTGAGTCAGCATTATTCTTGATAACCTTGGCTTTGACTTTCATATAATTTCTAATTTTAGCCTCATGATCGGTCAATTTCTATTCCGCCTTTACTCGTTATTGATAGCAATTCTCTCTCGTCGCTAGGTCACATAGGTCGCATTATTTTGCTTATTCAGCTCTCCTAAATTTGATCTCGTGAGTAACTTGTGTGTCAACAACATCCAAGGTTGGCGAGATTCCTAAACCTAAACATTTCCTTCATGTTACTTTAGAAGACCAGACATAGGGGTGTATTATTAGATACTTGTCATATCAGTTACATCAGTTCAGTTTGAGAACGAGGAAGTGGCATTAGAAGAATCGTTTTGAAAAGAAAAACGAGATTAAAGCCTTACGTTACAGCTCAGACTCTTGGAGCCTCTTGTAAGACTTGGTCACTCTGTCTTTCCCCGGTGTTTCAACGCTTAAAAGAATACGTCACGATTTCTTGAATCATTTCAAAGAAATTGGACAAAACCGCCTCCGCGGCCTTCTCAGAGCTCGCGTGGCACCGATTTCTTGGTTTCTTTTATGACAATAATTGGAATAAATTTAGGGCTTGTATTGCGCAATTACCATAGAAATCAAGCAAGTAAACGGACTCGACTGGTGCCCAAACTGGTTGCACTGGTTTTTCGACGCGCGGAACCTGGGAATGATATCAATTTAAGATGGCGGAAGAGTTGTAAAGTGGGATGTTTGGGAATTGACAAGGGCAATGGACTCCAAGGAGGTATAGTTTTTTAATTCTCTAACGCTACATAGCATATAAGGATAATACTGTATGTTAGCCGGTTTTTTAAGCGATGCCAAAGCTCAGGGTAAAATTTCCGCACAGCCCCATACTATTATTGTAAAACAAATCTGTTTTCCCAATGGCAATGTATTGTTTTAGTCATTGTTTTCTCTATTCAAGAACTGAATGCATAATGAAGTATGGGGCTGTGCGGAAATTTTACCAAGCTCAGATCGGTGGTCATCATAGCGATCACGTTTTCCCCAATTATAACAGACAAAACCCTCCATGTTGGCGCTTGTAAGCTCAGTTCTAGTCATACTGGAATCAAATGCATATCAGTATCTAAGAAAAATACGAAAGAATCCCTGAGAATGCATACTGATATGCATCTCGGTCTGAATATCCTGCCAGACGAGATGTTAATAGATGTGGAGGGTTTTCTCTCCTTTCAGTATCGAACTGGTGAACGGTTGAAAGTGATTCGGTAGAAGGACTCTGCAAAGGCAAAGACACCTCAAAAAGAACTACAAGTCAGCTGCATTGACATTTTAGGCTCTTTGATGTACCAAATCACATTTGGAGTGTGGGTCATCATACTAATCTGAGAAAATGAACAAATCATTAGCTGCCTAACTTGTATTGACTTTCCATACAATCGAAGATATTTACTAAAGTACCGTTTTTTCCGTAGGTCATCATAAGAATCTGTGATCTGAACCCTCACGTGGTGTGTAGTCTTTGTGCAGGATACTTTGTTGATGCTACAACTATTACTGAATGTCTCCACACATGTATGTAGACAATGTTTATCACATTATAAAATTCTTAATACACATCCACTCATGATGGGCTGTTTGGTAAGAATAATTTAGGCAAGCATTTGTTTGAATTTTATTTTTAAGTCTTAGGGAACTAAATGTTTGAAAATCTGATTTAATGTGTTGTTTTGAACAATTTTCAAGTGGAATGTATGGAAAATGAAAGGATATAACTAACTGGTCTTCGGGAACTTAAATGCTATCGTGATTCCAACTGATCAACTAACAACTCAGTGGCTCAGTGATAGAGCATTGGAGCACAGAATTCAGAGCTGTGAGGTTTGAATCCTCTCCGTAACTAAAAAATTGTTCTCCATCTTTCTCTATTCTTCATCTTTCACTATTTGTCCACTGAGCTCAGAATTTACCGTCTTTTTTATTGTATCCACTAGCAACACTGTATTGTCAAAAATTGAGTTATCTCAAGCTTACAAGTCTTAAATAATAACAGAAAATATTACCCAAAAATAATATTAAACATATGTCATGCAACAAATATCAAGAAACGTAAATGAAACCATTGTTTGTCAATTTCAGTTTGCAAGAGCTGTATAGTGAAATATTTCCAAACCAGCAAGAAATGTCCCATGTGCAACTTGCAGATACATGAAACCCAACCTCTCTTCAATCTCAGGTAATTAACAGCAAATTTTATTGCAATTTAAATGGATGGCTCCCACATCCTTTTTTTCAATACTTGCCATTGATCATATATCTACGTGATATCTTCTTCCAATTTGTAAGCTGTAAAACTTAAGATAGAGTTGAACTGGACTCTTCATACCCTGTATCTGCCTTAGGTCAGTAACTCTGGACACATGATTTGTAATTTCTCTTTCCCAGCTTCTCTACTTTACCTTAAATATTAGGAAGGAGAGTTTAGTGTTGAATCAAGATAACCAAAATGACACCCTCTAACTGTTTAGTTGGTCTAGTTAAATTTTTCACATATAGAATATCATGTATTGATGTTATGAGGATAGGTAATCTGCTTATAAAGTTCAAGAGTTTACTGCTTTCAGTAAATGTCTTGACAACCTTACAGATTAGACAGAACAATGCAGGACATTGTGGCTAAAGTTGTTCCCGGCATTCTTGAAGGTAAAACCTGCAGCCTTATCCTTTGCATGCTTGGTTTTCTGTCACAATTAATCTCCCTTTTAATTACCATTGTATTATCATTCCATACAACTAAAAGTGAATTCATGAACATATGTCTTTTCATCATTTGTAGGAAGCTTTCATAGCTTGTGTTCATTGGTTGAAGTATGTTCTGAAAGAGTTTTGATTGCAGAATTTGCAACCCCATTACAATAACAGAAATGCATGTCTTAAGATTATAGTTAACACTTGTTCCTGTAAATTAACATCTGATTGCTGCAAATACAGAGTGGCATTTTCCTTAGTTTTGACCCTCTCTTTCTCAGCCAGAGAAGTGAATCATTCTAGGTTACTTGTTTTTTTTCCTCTCAGGACTAAGTGAGTTGAATAAAGACACCAATATCTGCTATTGTGTGATCATATTCTTAAGTTATAACAGTTCCTAAATTTTTAGTCATCCAATCCCCCATCATTATTGTATAAGTACCATGAAAAAAACCTAACTAGTCTTCTTTGTAAACAGTGTAAAGCAAGCACCTTGGATACATAACTAGCAACATGCATTCTAATCACTTGTTTTTTATGTTTTAGCTGAGGAGAAAAGAAGGCGAGAATTTTATGCATCGAGAGGAATGGCTGTGGAAAAACCTGCTCAGGGTAATGGAGGTTTGCATAGATTATGTATTGATAATATTATGTGATATTCATAA